>NC_056744.1:1354764030-1354846530 GCF_019279795.1 Protopterus annectens | reverse complement strand
CCCTCTCCCATCTTATATCTACTCTCTTTTATGCTTCTCCAATTTTCACCAACCTCAAGAAAGCTAACCTAAACAAACTAGCTGCTTGTTATAATAACATTGCCTGCTTTGCCACTGGTAACTCTTACAAAACCCATCACTGTCTAAATTTGAAACTTCTAGGCTGGCTTGAACCTCAAAACTATCTTCTCATCTCACAACTTACCATTGCTCACAAAATTCTGTACCAACCTGACAACACCCCTATACTCTCTCAACTTTTAATCCCTTACAATAATCTTAACTCCCTCCGTTCTTCTTGTAGACTCCTGACCAGATCAATAAAGTCTAACAACTATGCTGGCAACTCTTTATTCACTAATACGGTTGGTAGAAGATGGAATCTGTTACCTAGTGATATAACACTGATTTCATCATTTCCTCTCTTCAAAGAAAAACTCAAGCTTTACTTCCAAAATCACTGGCTCTGTTCTTGTAGTACTCCTGACTGACATTCTTCACCTTCTCTTTTCTAGCTCACCTCTTCTTTTTCCACACCACCTATTTTTGGCTTGCCTTTTAAGCTTTTTCATAGTCTATCGCTTGCCCATGCTTGGCCTTTATGCTTTACCCCCTTCTCCTTGCTCTTCTCTCTCGTCACCTTGCCACTTCTTTTTCTCCTTACTCTCTTTTCTCTCTACTGCTCCTTCTCTTCTTCTTTTTTCTCCTAGATTTCTTTATAACTACCTTAACTTACCTGTCATTCTTTCTGATAATTTGTTTCTTTAGCCTTAGCTTATAAGTTGAATGCTCTGTAACTGGCTATGTATTTCTCTTTGCCAACTGAAATTTCTTTTAGCCTGTCCTTTTTTTGGGGTCTGATTGTATTTTAATTATTATTCACAAATAGATATTTACCATAATGTATTGTTGTTGTATTTTTTTTTTTGTGGAGCTTTTCTCCCCGGGCCTCTACTGAAAATGGATATGTATCCAGCTAGACTAGCCCGGTCAACAAATGTAAAATAAAATAAAATGTAAAATAAAAATAAAATAATGTTATCTTCCAAAAAAAGAAAGTCAATCTGGTGGTCCTCTGCCATAAACAAACTCTACAACAGAAGAAAGAAACTGTTGCAAAAAAGAGTAAAATCCCATGACTGGAGGAACTCCCTGGTCAACCTCAGTAAGAAGCTAAGATCCCTCATAAAATCCTCCAAAGCTAGCTACGAAAACAAAATTGCCACTGACTCTAAACACAACCACAAAGCATTCTATAGCTATGTCAAGAATCTCAATGGGAGCACTCAGATCTGCTTTGAGTTACAGCACAATGGTACTAAATATACAGAAACAACTGATATTGCCAACATCCTAGCAGATAGGTTCAGTGCTAACTTCACCCCCCCCCCCTCACCCCCTAGAGGGCCCATCTCTATACCGGAAGAATGCAAAGTTCCTATAATCATGGCTGTACAGGTAAAAACACACTCTCCAAAGCCAAGAACACAGCATCCATGGGACCTGACAATATCCCAGGCTGCATTCTACATGAACTAGACAATGAACTGGCACCCTACCTAAGTACCATGTTCAATCATAGCCTCACCTCAGGCTTTCTACCCACTGTATGGCACACCACGACGGTTATCCCACTCCACAAAGGGGGAGCCACGACGGACCCCGGGAACTACCACCCCATTAGCCTCACGAGCCTGGTCTGCAAGGCCATGGAACATATCTTCGTGGAACTCATAAACAAAGACATTGGTAATCTCCAAACTCTGGACCCTACCCAGTTTGGATTTGTAAAAGGCAGATCATGTCTCCTAAACCTGATTGACTTCTTTGAAGCAGTCACCAAAGCCATAGATGGGGGTAAAATGGTTCACACAGCTTATCTAGATCTCGCCAAGGCTTTCAACACCATCCCCCACTCTGGAATTATAGATAAGCTCACTAAACTAGGTATAAATCCCTATTTCACAAGATGGGTTGCCAACTGGCTCATGGACAGAACCCACACTGTGAAAGTAGCGGATTCCAAATCCGACTTCAGACCAGTGACAAGTGGAGTACCACAGGGTTCAGTCCTGGGTCCTCTCCTGTTTGGTATCTACTTCTCTGAAGTGCAGGCTAACACAGAAGGTCTTTGGCTAACAAAGTTTGCAGATAACTGCAAACTAGGAGCCATAATCGAAACTCCTAATGATGTAGACAAACTACAAAAGGGCCTCACTGAGACAGATATCTGGTGTCAAAGCCATGGCCTGAAGCTCAATGCCAAAAAGTGTATTGTCACCCCCTTTGGTAAAAACTTTGTACCCATGAGAACTACCACATAGCTGGTAGTCTACTTAATGCCGAAAATGTGATAAGAGACCTTGAGACACAGATGGACAGTAGTCTCTCCTTTGATAATCACATCGCCACAGTGGTCAGGAAATCCTTCTACGTGGCTCATCTCATCACAAAAGGATTCTCATCCAGAAAAAAGAGGTCATTGTTCTCCTCTACTCATCACTCATTAGACCCATTATAGAGTACAATGCCCCTTTTGGTATGTACCTCACAAGACATCTACAACAACTGGAAAGACCACAGAAATACCTCACAAAGAGGATTACTGGCCTCAAACAGATGCCCTACGCAGACCGTCTAAAAAAACTACAGCTTTACTGCATTGCATATCGCCTACTCAGGGGCAATCTCTGCCTAACATACAAAGCTATGTCAAACCCAGAGCTGTTGGACATGCTCCACTTAAAGAAATCCCAATCCCTCCGAGTTACACACTCTAGGGACCTAAACCTTGTCACCACAATAAACAGAACATGCTGGAGGAATAGATTCCTGTCCCAGAGACTTCCCATACTCTGGAACAGACTGCCTATCTATGTCAAACAGAGCTCCTCATTAGCACTATTCAAGAAAATTCTTGATGATTAAATGGGAAATGGGAAATTCACCCCAGGGATCACTTCTGTGGCTCTGCTCGACAGGGGCACAGGAAAATAATTTTCTTTGGTGGCGAAAGCCAGGGTACATTTTTTGGCTAGGCTTATATAGGCCCTAGGGCCAATAGCCTAGTACCTACCTATGAACCTATGAACTTCACATACCTGTTGTGGGAATGATGTCTGTTCTGGTTAGTTTGCTTGTAAGGTTTTTTTTTTCCTTTGCCTTGTCCTTTAGCCTGCTTGCTTTCTTTCTTTCTTAGTTTGTTTGTTTCACTCTCTGACTCTTTCACTCTGTCCAGTAAATGGATTGAGCTGCTTTGAATAGATTGCAGCATGGATTGTGTAGGTGATGCATATGATCAGGTGATGGCCTCTGCACCAATCAGTATCCTCCACTTGCTACCTGCATGCAGAGTGCTGTGTAGTTCTTCCAATTACCACTGTCATGGCAACCCACTGCTATAAATCCCTACATCAGGTGGGCATGGTCCCTTTACTTTTACTGTATGGTGGACATCCTTCCTGTGTGGGGGTAGCAGTGTTACAGACAGCAGGTAGCAATACCTCTTACAAGAGGACTTGCAGACTCAGGCCAGCTACATATTTGTATAAGGTTCCAGAAATACAGACAGTGTGTGAGTAGTGTTGTTATATGCATTGCACAGCACCAGTGTTACAGGGTTTGAGTGTACATACTAGTTTAACATGGAATTCAGTCTGTCTGAATAGCTCTCAACTGTGGGCCTATCCACATGATGGCCAGAGGTGTGCCTGTTATGTTTTGTCTGTCCACCACACAGGCCTTATGTCAGATATATCACTGGCATTGTGTGTGTTGGGTGCTATCAGTACATGGCTAAATCCATTTGTGTTTCTGACTTCATATTCCTGACTAAGGGTAAGTTGCAGACTATCCTGTAACAACAGCAACTTGCTCAGTGTATGACAACATTATTTCACATATGGGCCTGTGTTTCTGCCTCAGTCCTCCACCTACATATCAGGCTTTGTCCATATGACATGCAGTCAGGGCTTGTTATGTAGTGGCGTGTGATTATGTCATGCTGCCATTCCTGTCATCATTCCAGTGCTTTTGTAGCCCCACACATATTGTGGGATTGGGTCCATATATATGTGGGCTTCATCTGCTCAAAACATATGTGCCCTTCTGCAATCCAGAGGTCAGTATATGTAACAGTGTTATATGCCCTGTAAGTCAGTCTATGGGGGGTATGCACAATAAATAACCTAGGCTGTTACAACATGTGAGGGATATCAGGAGTAAGCTGCCTTAAGGTTTATGGATGCACACTACCATACATTACACCTTGGGAAAATTGCTGGCCTACTGCTTACTGCCATACAGACTGTTCTGTTTGTCAGTGTGATTATGATGGTTTCAGTTATGCATTGTTATGTAACAGATACATCCCATTGTGTCAACTTATGTCTTTCCCCCCTTAGGATTGTGCACAGAGTGCTGGACTATACATTTGCATTGCTTACTGTTGATTGATTGTTATCCTATGGCCCAGTCTGTCTTTACTGTTGTACTACTTGCAGGCCTTGGCCTGGACAGCAACATATGTTATGCTTTCAGATTACTGTATTAAATGATCTGCTTGAGAGTTGCATTAATCTGTTTGTATGCATTTCAAAGTATAAACAGCTATATGACATGGCATATACAACTGTGACAGTACACAAATAAAACTTTCCTATGTATACAAACCTGTGTGTGGTGTCATATCTTTTGACTTCTCTGTGGGTATGTTTCAGGCAACAATTGTCTTTTGTGTGGGTGATTCATACACTGTCCATTTGATCATTTATTTATTTATTTATTTATTGACATTTGTTAACCGGGTTTGTCCAACTGGGCTTGTGGTCCATTTTCAGTGGAAATCCGAGAAGAAAAGCTCCAGTAGTACCTTTTTAAACAAGTACAATTTTAAACGATATTGATATAATAGCAGTTATAGCAAAAAAATGCACATATGTTGGGTTACATGCATAAAGTTAAAGTTGCATTAAAAAGAAGCTAAGTAACATAATTTTGCATTGATATAGTTCAATAGGTCAACAATAAAATGCTTTTGTTTGTATAAAATTATGCAAATGCACAGTAGACACATTGTTGAGAGAGGTGTAATGAGGTACTAAGTATGGTCCCTTTGAGGGTACATAAAGGGAAGGAAGACTAGGTGGGGTCATGGCAAGGGCAGGTTTTAGAATTGAGAAAATAAGCTTTTAGTTCATTTTTAAAGTGTGAGGTGTGGGAGATTGAACGTAAGTCAAGGGGAAGTTTGTTCCAAGCATGGGCAAGGGAGTGTTTGTAGAGTAGTTTGTCTACTGACCTTTTTGGGTGGTAGATATCAAGTAATTGTTGGTTAGAAGTAGGGAGGGTCCAGGATGGGATGTAGATGGAGACTAAGGAGGATAGAGATGGACAGAAGGAGGGTTTATAAAGAATAGCGTGTAGCATATGAAATTGACAACATAGCAGAAATTTGGGAAGTTCAAGTCATTGAAGAGAGTTTAAAGAAATGCAGTGGTGTGAGTTCTATGGGGAGTTAGTAAAGAATCTGGCTATTTTATGGTAAGTCTGTTGGAGTTTGTTTAGAGTGGAGGCCTGGATATTGGTAAGAACTGGGGTGGCGTATAAGAGGGAGGGGAGGAGGAGTACCTGGCCCAAGGTAAGTCTAGATTCAGGGGTTAGAAATTTTTTGTTCCAATATAGCAGACCTAGTTTCTGGGTTTTTTTTTTTTTCATACATTGAAGTATGTGTAGGTTGAACTTTTGTTCATCATCGATAATGACCCCTAGGAGATTTGTGTGGGTGTCAGGTTGGATAGTTGTATTGTTAGAAGATTTAATAAAAAAGGAAGTTTTGTGATGAGAAAGAGAACGGTGAAGGAAAAGTAGGAGTTTGGTCTTTTTGGGATTTAGGATCAATAGGTTGTGAGAGAGCCATTGTTCAGTGGATAGTAGGGCCTGTTGGGTCAGGGAGTGTAGTTCAAGAATGTTATTTGAGATGGATATAAGTGTGGAGTCATCGGCATACTGAATAAGGGAGGGTTTTTTGCATGAGGTGTAAAGATCATTGGTGGAGATGTTAAATAAAAGGGATCCCAAGATGGAGCCTTGGGGAACACCAGTGGAGATGGGAAGGAAAGGTGAGGAGGATGAGAGCCATTTGACAGATTGTTCCCTGCCAGATAGGTAACTATTAAACCAGGCAAGTGCGGAGGGAGATAGGTGGAGATTTGCGAGTTTGGATAGTAGTAGAGGATGAGAGACAGTATCAAAGGCTTTGGAGAGATCTAGGAAGAGACAGGAAATGAGTTTATTGTTGTCTAGGGCCTCTGCAATGATATGAGTGAAGGAGGGGATGACAGTGGTGGTGCTGTGGTGAGGACAAAATCCATGTTGAGTAGGGGTAAGTAAGTGGTGTGTGAGGAGGTGAAGCATTTTTCTAATACCTTGGAGGGGGGGGAAGAATGGCAATGGGTCTGTAGTTTGAGGAGTCAGTGGAGTTTCCACCTTTATGAAGAGAGATAGTAAAGAACAATTTCCAAAGGGTGGGGACAGTTGATTCCAGAATAGATCGATTAGTTAGTATAGATATAGGATAGGCAATTGAGTCATCAGCAAGTTTGAGGAATGCAGGAGATAGATCGTCAGTGGAAGGAGAGCAAGGTTTTAGCTTGAGTAGTAGAGATTTGATGTAAGCAATGGGAACTGGCTCAAAAGAAAACAAAGTTGTGTTAGTGGGACTTGGAGGGGTGGGTGTCAAAGTAGAGTTTGGCTTAGAGGTTACCAGATTTTGGATGGAACAGATAAACTGTTCATTCAGGAGGGTAGCTGTTTTCTGAGAGGAAGAGCTAGGGTATGGGGAGGGATTAGAGGGCTTTCCAGGATAGAGGATGTTGTTGAGAGATGACCAAAAATTTTGAGGATTGGATTTGTTGTTAAGCTGAGCAGAGCTATAGTATAACTTTTTGCCATTAGTTGTACGTTTTTTTGCAAGGTTCCTCAGCTGCCTGTATTTTTGAAGAAGAGGTGGTTGTTTAGTTTTAGTCCAGGTTTTCCAAGCACTGTCTCTTTGTTTCATAAGGGACCTAGTCTCATTGGAGAGCTAGGGAGCATGATTTGATTTTACTCTGAACTTCCTAGAGGAAGCTAAGGAGTTTAGAGTACTCATGAAGATGCTATTGAAAGTGCTTACATCATTGTTTAGGGGGAGGTGTTCAGATATTGCATTGCAGGGCAGATCTGTTTTGCTGTGTGGGGAGGGGTGATATCAATATTTACAAAACGTATTTAGCTTGGGCCCCCTCACCCCCATTAATGGTGCCTTAGGTCATATATGTATTTGTTATGTTCTCTTTTATATCTATATATATATATCTGTATATACACACATATATATATATATATATATATATATTGCTTTCTCTCTCTCTCTCTCTATATATATATATATATATATATATATATATGCATACATATATATATATATATGTAGACATACATATCTATAGATGTATGCATATGTATATGTATATATATATATATATATATATATATATATATATATATATATAAATATATAAATATACACACACACACACACACACACACACACACACACATACATCTACCTATATGTATAAATACATTTCCTGTACTGTTGACTGACTGTGTTGGATGATATGTTTGTGAAAACATCAAGGTTATGAATATCTGACAGGGCTTAGTGGTAAATCACTTTGGCTATGGTGTATAGGGTCCTGGGTTTGAGCCTTGAAGAGACTGTTTATTTTGTTGCTGGGCAAGGATTAAGGCACTTTTAAGCAGTTATAAGCAGGTTTGCATGGAGAGAAGCACTGCTAACATCTGGTTACAGTTTCTTACACTGATGTAGCTTCTCAATTGCTTAACGTGTGTAGGCATTGCTTTACCCCTACGCAAATAGGCTTAAACCCACTTACTGCTGCTTAAAAGTGATACCCCCGCTTACCCCCGTGCTAATTTCTTTAAAAGAAATGAAAAAGGGTTCATAGGATACTGGTGCAAAAGGGGCACAAAGAGGGAAAGACAGAAGGGAAAATAGCAATGGATGTGAAAGACGGGTTTAGGGAAGGTCCATAGCTGCCCATTTCTTCTACAGCAACAGCTGTGCATATACACTGAATTTGGAGATAGATTTAGACACTCAAACCCCTGTGAGTGGAGTGAGGACAACAATAATATGTTGTGAAGCCAATTAGACCAGATTACATGTATCCAGTGGACATGTGTGCAAAATAGACAGCTATGTATGGGGCAAGATTTTTTGGGGGGAACAGATTGCTCTTTTTTTCAGGTGAGAGTGGGATTTTGTGTAGGGATAGTAGGTATATTTGGGGAGGTAGGTTAGGTAGGATAACAGACAAGAGAGAGAAGACAGCATACAGTGGCGGTATATGACACATGGTGGGTAAACAACTTGATGGGGAGGGGTGTTTGGAAATCGAAAGCCCATGAGCCCCCTAGTGGATACAGTGAGACTGAGATCCCCACCCATGGGCAGTCACCACTGCACCTTCACAGCCCCAAAAATGTCTGTCCTGGGGGCTCAGTAGGTGCGGAGCTCGTGACGCACCACTCCCCGGACCTGGTGACGGGTGACAGTGTCTTGTCTGCGCACACTCCCAGGTGGGGGTGAGCTCCATCCCCTCAGGTGGTTCCACCCGAAGGTGATGCAGGACTAGCGAATGAGGAGGTCCCGGGGTGGGCCCCAGACATGCTGGTGCTCGGTGCCACAGCCAGCTGAGGTGGGACAGGTGGGTCCACTGGTACCGGCCTTCCCAAACGTGCTATGGTGTTCATATTTACAACATATGTGGGTTAGTAATAGTCAACACATTCCAGGATTAGGTATAACAGCATGCATAGATATTCCCATTAACCCAAAACACCAGATATGGAACAGTTGCATAACAGAACACATGCATATATGGAACCACAGTGGCCATTACAACAGCATGCAGGTACATTGATGGCAGCATGCCACCAATGTGGGTATATTTCAACATGGCACATGCAGAGGAACAAATTTAAGTATTTCTCAAACAATAAGACATATGTCCCAACAATAGATTTAATGGAGCACATACCGACTGAGTTGTGTATTTAGTTTAGTGTTGTAGATATGGTGGGGGGGGAGAGGAAGATGTCAATTAACAACTAGTATATTCCTGTAGTTCTCATTACTTTCCTAGTCAGTGTTGTGTTCTGTACCTTACAGGTTTTAGTAACCTACACTATGGCCTTATTTTGGACAGTGGTATGGATATAGACAATTATATACATGAACTGAGTTTTACCTGCAGTATACACCTCTTACCTGGTATACCTGTGGAGGTATTGTTTGTCAACACTACCTAACTGTTTCTACACATATTTCCAGATTCCAGGTTGATGTTATGCACATACCTGTCCATCTCTTATTGCACACACTCTGGGCATGTCTTGACCACATGCAGGGGAACCGGAACATATTTTGACTACTGCCCTCTTAAACCTTTGGTGATTTGTACAATGACAGGTTTGTTTTCACTGACATTTTCCAAATATGTACAGGCCTGATGGTCAGTTATATGACATGAAATGTTGCTTACATATCGAAGATTAGCACACTGATATGCCAGGGGGACAGGGTAACAGCCTGCAATATGGGCCAATTTTATGGACATTCTGGGCAATTCTGTACACTTGTGGGGTATGATTCTGCATACCAGTTACTACCACTCCCAGGATTCGAACCATGGCTGTGTCTGCTAAAAATAAAACAGTGTCCATCACAGTTGAATGTGCTGTATAGATATTGATGTGTATCTCTTCTGTGATTTCTGCCTATAAGTCTCCTGTGGTTTTACAATCTGACCTTGTAATTACTACACTGTTATAGAGGATTTCCTAGACAGTTTTAATATGTAGCACAGTGTGGGTCACAGTGATGAGTAATACCTTATTATTCAGAGCAAATGCAACACTAACAATGCCATACAATACCAGAGTAAACAGTACCAGTACACAATATCAATCTTTTATTTCTAGGCACAGTTTTTGTATCGTACAGATCTGTGGGGGCAATGTTTGTTAACATTACCTGAATGTTGTCACACATATTACCAGATTCCACATTAGTATTATGTACATACATCTCACTGTGTTACTGCACACACTCTGGTCACAGCTTCACAACATGGGGGTGGAGATGGGACATACTTGGCTTATTACTCTCATAACATTTTGGGGAGTTGCTAGAGGGACAGATTTGTTCTTATTGATGACTGACAATCAGTTATTTGCTGCCTAACAAAGTCCAAGAAACAGGTGTAGAATAGCTAGATGTACTGGTGAACCAACAAGAAATTAAATCCAGTAACAAAAGGCACAGCACGACCATCCATATAAAACAGGGTTTATTACATAAAGCTTTCGAGTTGAAATTCTTTTTCTTGAAAAAGAGTTTCAACTCGAAAGCTTGATATAATAAACCTTGTTTTATTTGCTGCCTAAACATCTGGGATCATCCCACTGATTTGACAGGGTGACAGGCAGCAGATACGGGCAAATTTACTGGACATTCTGGACATATCTGTACAGTTGTGGGGTATGATTCTGCATACAGCCTACTACCACTCCAAGGATTTGAACCGTGGCTGTGTGCTAAAAATACAGCAGTTCACATCTCAGTTGAGTGTGCTATTTGGATTATGTTGTCTGTCTTTTTACTGTTTTCTGTATAAGTCTCTCTCAGTTGTATTATGTGACCTCTTGTGATTAAAAACAGTGAGATACAGACATTCCTGCACATTTTATTTGTGTAGCACAGTGTGGGTAACAGTGCTTAATACAACAGTACTATTACGAGATTGCAACACAACATTAACATATGATACCAGAGTGTTGCTGCAGTAGCGTTGTCACCTCACAGTAAGACGTTGTCCGGTTCGATTCAAAGCTAGAGCGTCTTCTGCATGGAGACATGCATGAATGGGGCGTGCCTTCATTGAAGGTTGTGCGTCAGGGCTGGTAACTCGGCATGTAAAAATCAACTACCAATCATTAGCAGACCGGAGTTCCGCTGTGGCGACCCCAAACCGGGAAAAGCCGAAAGACACAACAACAACAACAACAACAACAACCAGAGTAAACACATGCAGTCAAGCAGTTAGACCTTTATTGTCAGGCGATTATGCTTTTATTTACATACAACCTATATGAGACTGTACCTGTCATATTCTCTGGTGTATGCAGTACATGCCTTAAACAATACAGGTTTTATACAGGCAATTAACTTACTATTACATTTAGATTTACTTCCTATGACAGTACATGCAAGAGCATTACTAACCTGCCTCACGTCCCAACCACTGCAATCTACAGACATGGGCTTTTTGGTTCACAGCCCACTCAACTGCCACTGTGAATGACATAAGAACAATATTTAGCCACACCTATCCATAATATACATGAGCTGGCAATTATTAAACAGGTAGTGGACTGATACTTACACATTTCTTCACTTCAGGTCTGCATAGTGATGCCTGATCTGCTCATCAATTCGGGGTATGCCAGTGGCACTGGTGAGGTCATGGGTGAGGTGGTCCTAGGCTTCCACTTTGTATTGGTAACCCTGGTACTGGCCCTGCAGCAGTCTCTGGTCATGTTCTTTCACAAGGAGTCCTGTCATGACTCTGGACTCCTGGATGCCCCAGCACTGTGCATGAAAGCACCCACCTTCTCCCATACCAGGCATAGTGCCTACAGGAGGAAGCTGCAACCAGTTATGAGATGTATTCCTGCCTATTTGGTTTAAATAGGGCCAATTTCCCACACTTTACTGTGATTGGATGGTTTTGAAAATGATAAGCTATAGGCAAACCTGCTTACCTGAGGTTGTCATTGCTTAAAGGGGTATATCAATGGGCAAACTGAGTTAGCTTGCCTACACATTGCTTACACCTAGTAAGCTGGGCTGTGCAATGCTTGGTGTTGCTTATTTTTTAATTTGCATACTATTTGCTTTTTGGCATTGATTTATTATTCATTACATGTTATAGATGTGTTTTGTATCCGTGATTTATGTGTATGTATACTGTATGGGCGTCCTTGTATTTATTAGGGAATTTCACCACTTTATTAGAATGGCACCTCACATCTGGGCTTAATGCAGTACTCCAGTTCACATATCTATGTTAAGTAGTAGGTTATACAACATAAAACTGTATATCGATTCCTTTCACATGTTCAGTTTGATTTACCTATATTGAGGATCTGTCTGGTGATACCTCAATCCTATATACTGCTGTGATGGCTAGTGGTTAAATACTGCGACTATAGTGTACAGGGTCCTGGGTTCAAGACCTGCAAAGGTTGTTTATTTTGTTTCTGGCCAGAACATTGGCTGTTGTATACAGAGTGATTAAGGCACTTTTAAACAATTGTAAGCGGATTTGCGAGATGGTAAGCAATGCTAACCTCCGGTTAAATATGCTTACAGAGTTATCTTTAATATTGCTTAACCTGTGTGCACATTGTTTACCCACACACAAATGGGCTTAAACCTGCTTACTACTATATAAATATGCTTAATCTTGCTTAATAGTGCTTACTCCTGCTTACTACCGCACTAATTTAGACAGTAATGTAAAATGTATTTTGGAAGGTGGTGGATTTGGAAACTCTATGGATTTATCATTCATTACACATTGTACCTTCAATTTGTATCCCTGATTCATGTGTATTACCGTATGGGGCACTTGTGATTTTCTGTGGATTTTACAACATTATGACAATGACACCTCACATTTAATGCAGTACTCCAAATCACAAATATATGTTATTTAGTAGGTTATGCAACAAAAATATTGTTCATAAAGTGATTTGACAAGGAAAATGGAATGTATTGGTGTGAGATTCGAACCAGGAATGACTGTTCATAAGGCCAATGCTCTGCCCACTACACTGTTGCAGTAACCTCATTTGCATATATCTTGACTGTTATCCTAGTGTGTCATTTAAGCTGCAATAAATATAGCTGAGCAATGGGAAAACTCATGAACCTAAAGTTAAATTTTATCTGTTTGATTAAAAAAAGAAGCGTGTTTATATTTTATATATTAACTATTGCTCTTAGAAACTTGGGGGGATGTTGCTGGGGGTATGCAAATACCTATGAGTGGTCTCATTCATTTTTATTCCAAAAACTGCTGTTCTTGATTGCAGGGGCATGTATATTCTGTGAGCTCTGCTGTCAGATACACCCTCTGCACTTGTACATGGTCCGTGTCCATTTAGGAGGTCAGGCAGCGTGCCTTCATTAATATGCCTGGTGCACTGCCATCCTGCTCCTAAACATCCACTTTCAAGCAGGACTAAGCTAGTCCAGCACGGAAGTATAGTGAATCCGGGGGCTAGTCTTCTCAATTCTGATGATGCATTATGCAAATAACCTTCTCCATTGATTTTCCACAAAAATAAAGTAACGTTATGGGTCTTTGTGACTCTGCATCTGTCTGTTTCCCATAGCCCTTAAATATGGGTTGAACAAGAGCATGTCTCCAATCTTAAGTTATGGGTCTCTGTGACTCTGGGTTTGTCCTGTTACCCTGTCATTAAATATGCATTGAGCCAGGGCATGTCTCCAATCTTAAGTTATAGGTGTCTGTGATGCTGGGTATGTCCTGTACCCCTGTCCCTTAATATGGGTTGAGCAAATGAATGTCTCCAATCTTAAGTTATGGGACTCTGTGACTCTGGATCTGTCCTGGTTCCCTATCCCTTAAATATGGGTTGCACACATGCACATCTCTATTCTTTAGGAATCTCCTCATACTTTAATGATTAGATGAATAATAAATACAATGATACTGTAATTTCATGCATGTGTTCTCAGGTCATTGTTTCTGATTCTGTTTCATCCCTGTACTTTGTGTCCAATGTGCATATTTATTTTTCAATGTAATTTAATTTCAGCATCAAAGTTAACGGAATATTATTAGCACAATTTCTCACCACCTTTGCGCAACCAAAACTCCTCTGAATAATATTTTGTAAATGTATTTAATGTATTTATTTGTTGTGTTGGAGAATATATTTCACATTCTACACAATTTGTTAGTTTGTAGGTTTTCAGTCCTACCACATTGTGTGTGTGTGCACACACACACACACACACACACACACACACACACACACACACACACACACACACACACACACACACACACACACACACACATACAACATACTTACATATATATATATATGTTTATATATGGGTCTACTGTATCTGGTCGAATTTCATTTAGTCAAAAATGATTTCAGGCAGCCCATTTCACTGAAAGCCCAAAATCGAAAATGAAATATAGCCCCTGCCCCACTGCAGTGCGACCCTGGAGTGAGAATATTAAGTAAGGGAGGTGGGGGATAGCCCCTTCATTTTGCAAATAGTTTTTACTGTACATATATCTATCAATGTATTTGTAAAGGATACACCTTCATATGACAGTGAATACAATACAATTATGTGAGGGGCTGTGCCCCCACACCACACTTTATTTAATATTCTCAATCCAGGGTCGCACAGCAGTGGGGCAGGGGCTATATTTCATTTTCGACTAAATGAAATTTGACCAAATGTGCTTTCAGTCAAATGGGCTTTCAGTGAAGTGGGCTGCCTGAAATCATTTTTGACCAAATGAAATTCGACCAAATAGATGAGATCCATATATATATATATATATATATATATATATATATATATATATATATATATATATATATATATATAATATATAGATCTACATATACTGTAGATGTATATAATTTTCTATTGCAGGTTCATAGGATCATAGGATAATACTAGGCTATTGGCCTGGAGGCCTTTATAAGCCTAGCCAAGAATTTCACCCATGTTCTCTCAAAGTCAACACCTTTTTCCCCTGTCCAGCAGGGACACAGTTGGGATCCCAGGGATATATTTTCTGTTTCCCATCTAGTCATCCAGATTCCTTTTAAAGACAGCTAGATAGGTACTCTGCTTGACATTGAGATTGAATCTATTCCACAGATGGGGGGAGTCTTTGGGGCACAAATCTATCCCACCAACAAGTTCTATTAATGTCACAGACCAGGTTAAGGCCTTGCGTGTGGGTTGCATGAGTGGAGTTTGTCTTATGGGTATGCAGGAACTCCATCAAGGCTGGGTCTGAAACGGCCTTGTATGCCAGGCACAGTTCACCTCTGAGCAGTATGTATGAGACTGAGTAGAGGGACAGGGGTTTTAGCCTATCTGTATAGGATAGGTGTTTGACACCATGGATTTTCCTGGTCAGGAACCTCTGTTGTCTCTCCACCTGCTGCATGTGCTTGGCAAGGTACATGCCAAAGGGGGCATTGTACTCAATAATGGGTCTGATAAGGGAGGAGTACAGTGATGTTATGACTTCCTTGTTCCTGGAGGAAATATCCTTATTTATGAGGTGGGCCATGTAGAAAGCCTTCTATACAACAGAGGCAACGTCATGGTCAAAAGTCAGGTTGCTATCAACCTGTGTGCCTAAGTCCTTCACAACTGATTGCATGCTTAATACATTGTTATTAATGTGATAATTGGTGGGGATGACATTTTCTACAAAGAGGATAATGAAGCATTTCTTGGCATTTAGTTTGAGGCCATGCTTCTGGCACCAGTCATTAGTTTGGGTAAGGCCCTTTTGGAGGATGTTCACATCACTAGGGGAATTTAAGACAGCACCCAGCTTGCAGTCATCTAAAAACCTGGTCAGCCGCAGACCACTAGATTTGGCTTGCAACTCAGAAAAGTATATCACAATCAGTAGAGGCCCCAAGACCAATTCTTGTGGTATACCACTCATTTCCGGTATACAACCAGAGGTAGCTTCCCCTAGTTTGACCGAGTGGGTTCTATCAGTGAGCCAGTTAGCTACCCATCTGGTAACATATGGGTTGATGCGTAGCTGGGAGAGTTTATCTATTATGCCCGAGTGGGGAATAGTGTCAAAGGCTTTGGTGAGGTCAAGGTAGGCGCTGTGCACCGTCTTCTCCTCGTCCATGTCTTTGGTGACTGTTTCAAAGAAGGTGACCAAGTTTAACAGGCATGATCTCCCTTTGACAAAACCAAACTGTGTGGGGTCAAGCTTTTGGAAGTTGCCATTGTCCTTGTTTATATTGTCCTTGATGATGCGTTCCATGGCCTTGCAGATCAGGCTAGTTAGGCTGATGGGCCTATAATTGCCTGGGTCAGTGGAAGCTCCACCTTTGTGTAAAGGAATGACAGTGGCTGTCCTCCATTCAGATGGGATGAAGCTGATGCTCAGCTTCATCCCAGCTGAATGAAGCTGATGCTCAGGCTTTGGTTGAATAGGGTGTCTAATGGAGCTGAGAGCTCATGCCTGAGTTCATGCAGGATACAGCCAGGGATGTTATTGGGTCCCATGGAGACTGTATTGTTTGCCTTTGAGAGGGCAGGTGCTGGAGATGCCCTGGTTTACTGATGGGGGGACAGGGGGGGTGAAGTTTTCACTGAACCAGTCTGCCAGCAGGGTGGCTATATCTGTGGTGTTTGTGTATTATGCACAATGTGTTTATATACATTTTTTTCCCAAAATGTTCTGGATCTTGTCTCACATTGTGTTTGTCTGTCCAGTTTTATTAGTTTTGTCTTCAAAGTTCTAGCTATAGTTTGCTCTCGCTTCATTTATTTTTATCTTTATCTATTATCGTGCTTGAATTCTACTTCTGCATTTTGCCAAACTGTTTGACATTCCTTCAGAAAGTGGTAAAATACTTTATTCTATTTTCCATTTTCTGTTTCTGTCTTGTACCATGGAGGTCAGGTTGCGACTGAAAAGAGTTTGTCAGCCAATCTACTTTTTTGGTTACCAAACTGAAATTAATAGGTAAACAAACAAGCACAAAGCTGAATAATGGGTATAAATTAAATGATTTCAAACAGAGATTAAGTTTAAGTCAGGGTACAGTACAACCCCGGGATTCATGAAGCTTGCACCAGGTGCAGGCGTAGCGTCAGTGATCTAACACCAAATATGGCCACCGAGCAATTCAGGTATGAGCTGTTTCCATGTGCAGTACCTGCGTCCGCTATGCCTGCACAGCTGTCGGCACCTGTATGCTAATCACCCCATGTGCAGCAGTGTAGAAGGTATACAGCGATTTAGGAAGTGGTGCAGGTACAGTGTAAGCATGCAGACATGTAAACCGAAAAAAAACGGTTTACATTTTGCAAACATAAAATCAGAGCCATGACAGTGGACCAAACACATGTATTATACTGTTAATATATGGAAATGGCTAAATATATAGCCATTTGCATGTAACAACATGCGCAAAATATGAAAAAGAACAGTTAATATTATGCCCACACTAACGCAAAGTTTGCGCAGGGTATCAGTGCGCAAAAGGGATTGCAAGGAATATATAAAAATATAGAATAAAACTACAATGAAACACATATCATGATTTCACCATAATAGTCAATGGCAGGCATGCTACACCATACTCATGGCGCAAGGGTTGCTTAGGGGCAGTGACAGTGTTATGCGCAGTATCTAGGAATTAGTAGGCAATGCCATGCAAATGAGAGGAGTAATAGTGAATCATAGATTTCCCGCTGGTGTAAGGATGCACAAAACAGCATAGTGTTATAACACCGAGGTGAGCCCTTGAGATAAAAATGACATCAAGAGAGATGTGTGTCGCCATTGCTGTAAGCACATTGGAGCATTGCTAAACCGGTCTGCCCCTAGCTAGGCAAAGCTGCAGGATAGGGGTGTGTCGAATATCCCATAGCTATGTTTAGCTGAGAGTACACAAGGTAACCGAGTATGCATGTGAGCGGAGGTGAAAACGCGCGTAAACCCGGTAAATGGGTATGTGCGGCACGCACTGCAGCTGAAAAAGGAAGGATATAGGAAAGAAATAAGAAAATGCTGCAGCAGTAAAATTGAAGTACACATGACTAATTAACCATTGGGAGGGTGGCCTAATGGTTAAGGTGTTTGCCTTACAAACACAAGATGCAGGGTTTGAGTCTCACAAGGGATAATTGGCTAGGCTTAAAATGGCTCGCAAGGGCAGTTAGCTTAGTACTAATCTATGAAGCTATGAAACACCTAGGAAACTACAGTAAGCCATTGACAACAGCTAACAAGGCTGCAAGCAGCTACCTGCAGAACAGGGAAGGGGAGGTGCTGTACTGCAAAGAAAACAGCAAAGTGTCAAAGCAGAACAAAGGCGATATGCAGTATATCAGCTACAAGGCACATTTCGCCATGACTGGATAGGGAAAGTACAAAACAAGAAAGACGGCAGGTGGATGCATGCCTGATAATGGGAGGGGATCCAGGTCTAAAAGTGAATTAAGGGGCAACAGATTAATCAAGGCAGGCAAGTAGATCTCCACATTAAAGGCCCCACACATGCAATACTCATTGCAAAACCCATAATTAAGACACGCAGCAGCAGGAATAGCTCATACACACCCACTTACATCAGCAGCATCCATAGCACAATACTATAAAGTGTGAAAGCACCTCACACACATTTCTGTATTCCCATACACTCTGCACCAGTGGTGTATACAGACAGGGGACTTTTATTATGTACATGTTAGGGGCTGCAATAGCTTTGATCCACCAGCATGTGTTGGAGACTGAAGGTGGTGTGGAGGATGATGCACACGACCACCACAGGCACCAGAGGAGAAGGTGGAGAGTGTTCAGACCCAGGGTAACCTACCAGGGGCTGCATGATCTGGAGATAGTAGAGTGTTACATGGTGGACAGGGACACCCTACAGCAACTTGTGGAGCTGTGCCAGCCATGCCTTACAGCCAGAACAAACAGAAGGGAACCCATCCCAGAGGATACGAAGGTATGTGTAAGCCTGAGAATACTAGCTACAGGTACCTTTCAAAGACCAACTGGAGATATCATGGGTATTTCACAGGCATCAGCATCCAGGGTACTACACCAGTTCCTGGATGCCATGTTATCACAAGCCAATGAACACATATACATCCCCCGAATGCAGGAGGAGTTGGCCAGCAATAAGTGTCTCTTCCACCATGTGGCAGAATATCCAGAGGTACTGGGTGTAATAGACTGCACACACATGCACATCAAGTCATCACCCAGTGAGCAGGGTAGGCACTACATAAACTGCAAGGGATACCCCTCCATCAACTGCCAGGTTGTGTGCAATGCCCAGGGCATTATCATGGATGTGTGTGCTGGCAGCCCTGGAAGCTATCACGACTCCCACATCTGGCATGCCTCACAGCTGTATCGGTTATTTGACATGGGGGACATCCCAAATGGCCACCTGGTGGGGGATGCTGGCTATGCACTGGAACCGTGGATGATGACTCCCATCAGAAATGCACACACACACCCATGCAGGAATGCCATAATGAGGCACACACACAAACCAGAATCATCATAGAGCATGTGTTTGGCATAGTGAAATCACGGTTTCATTGCTGGACATATCTGGTGGAGACTTGCAGTACTCTCCAGGCACATAGGTAGGTACTAGGCTATTGGCTCTGGGGCCTATAGAAGCCCAGCCAAAAGGGTACCCTGGCTTTTGCCACCCAAGAAAATTATTTTCCTGTGCCACTGTTGAGCAGAGCCACAGAGGTGATCCCCGGGGTGAATTTCCTATATGTTCATAGGTAGCGCCCACATCTTCATAGTGTGTGCCATACTACACAATATGGTCCTGTGGAAACAGCTGCAGCAGGGATAGAATGGTGAAGGCCCTCACAGCCCACCACCACTGCCAAGGGCCCCACAGGCACAGAGGTACTCAGACCATGAAGACCCTGAGCCAGCCACAGTAGGCAGACAGAGGCATTCCCAGTATGCCCATGCCTTGGCAAACAGGGAACGCATAGCACACACACTGACATTGTAGGCACCTAGTGACTGACACCTTTCTCCACCTGCACACACAGTAAAAATGGATGGCACATGCACAAGACTAATTGTAAATTGTCATGTATAGGTGGTCTACTGTGTGCATCCAACATAGGCAGCCCTCAACTGTTGCACACACAACAGTCATTGGCACAAGATAAGTCAACACTTGAACAGTAAATTAAGCTATCAGCATATTCAGATACTGTATGTATAGATCCATAGGTAGGTACTTGGTCAACTGCCAGAGGCCATTTATAAGGCCAGCCAAATGTGTCAGCTTTTGCCACCCCATTGATTCATTAACCATCCCTCTGTGGAGCAGAGCCAATGGCGGGATCCCTGGGGTGCATCTACTGTTCCCCATCCACCCTTCAAGGTTTCTCTTGCAGAGTGTTAGTGAGGGGCTCTGTATAATGTAATTAGGGATGTTGTTTCAAAGTATGGGGAGTGTCTGTGACAGGAATCTGTCCCTCCAGCATCCTCCGGTTATTGTTGTGGCAAGGTCAGCTCACTACAATGTGTGGCTCACTGTGACATGGATTCCCATAGGTGGAGCATATCCATCAAGCCTGAGTTTGACATGGCTGTGTTGGCCAGTGGAGATCATCTCTGGGTAAACAAGATGCCACTGAGTAAAGCAGGAGTTTATTCAGTCCGGCTGCATAGGCCATATGTTGAAGGCCAGTATTCCCCTTGGTGAGGTACATTCGTGGACCCCCCCAGCTGTTGGACGTGTCCTCTGAGGTACATCCCTCATGGGTTATTATACCCTATGATGGGAATGATGAGTGATGAGTAAGAGGCACTATACCCCAGTATGTCTAGATGGGAATCCTGTAGTAATCAGATGGCCTACATAGAAGGATGTCCTAACTACTGTGGAGATATGATTGTCAAAGGGGAGATCTCTATCTACCTTAGTCCCCAGATACCCCATTACCTCATCTGTATTAAAGTGGCTGCAGCTCATGTGTTAATATGTGGGTGCCAATTCCACGATGGAATGACCATGCAGTTAGTGGCACTTGGCTGGAGGCCGTGTCATTGACACCCTGTGATGTTCACTGTGAGGTGCCTTGAGGGATGTCCGTGTCAGCTGGGCTATCAATCATGGCTCCCAGTTTGCAGTCATTGCCAAACATGGTCTGCCATAGTTCACCTGTGTTTGCCTGTACATCTGAGACGTATATGCCAAACAGTAGAGCTCCCAGGACTGAAACCTGTGGGACACCAGTTGTGACTGTTCAACAGTTGGACCTGGAGACCGCTAGTTGTACCATGTGGGTTCTGTGTGTAAGCCCGTTGGCAAACCAACCTGTGATGTATGGGTGAATGTATCGGCTGGTGTGTTTATCAATAATACCTGAGTGGGGCATGGTGTCAAAAGCCTTGGTGAGGTCCAGGTAGTATGTGTGAACCACCTCCCCCATCAACTAACATCTTGGTGACTGTATGTAAGACATCAAACAGGTTCAGCAGGCATGAACTTCACTCAACCAAGCTGACCTGGGTTGGCTCACATGTTCGAAGGTTACCAATGTCATTGTTAATGAGTGCCATGAGGATGCGAACCATACCATTGCAGACCAGGCTAGTTAGGCTTATCAGATGGTAGTTACCATGGTCAGTTGTGATTTCACCTTGATGGACTGGAATAACCATTGCCACATGTTATTGTATGGGCATGTAGCCTGTGGAGAGGCTGAGGTGTTTTGGGCTCTTTAGGGGGTGAAGTATGCACCAAATGTATCTGCAGGGATGTTGGTGATATCAGTAGGGTCAGCATATTTTGTGCTATATTTCACCGGCACAGTGCAAATCTGTGTGTCACCACATAAATCACAAATGGGACAGTGACTTTGTGTACATATGTACAGTACATTGTAATGTACTGTAGTCTGTGAACCAACACATTCCAGTCTACAGATGTATTACTGTTACAAACTAATACAATATGTATATATATATATATATATATATATATATATATATATATATATATATATATATATCAGTGATGTCTGCACACACATAGATATATATATATATATATATATATATATATATATATATATATATATATATAGTATACAGTTACATCAATAGCCATATATATAAACATCTATGAACACACTTTGTGACACAAAAGAACTCTAAAGGAATTGGAGTGTACACAAAACACATGCAGCTCTGGCATTATAACGATTAATATTAACCTAATTCACCATATAAGGGGTGGATGTTGTGTATGTGAAGATTGGGGTGGGGGAGGAATGACGGGTAATGCAATCATGCATCAAGGAGGGCCTGGGTCGGATGTCCAATAAGTGAACTGGAGTGGCATACATGGAGTATGGGGACAATATAAAAAGGACACAAAGCAAGAACATTACTCATTCATAATACACCCTGTCATGTCACATTGCAACACCTACTTTCACAAACATATGAACATTAACATGTATATGACATATGTACACCAACTGACTGTCACATTTGTTTTCAGTAGTGAGGAATGTCTGTAGTACAATGTATATTCTAAACACCATAACAGTCATACATATCTCAGATGCCTTTGTGGCAAAGTCAGTGACTGTGGTGTTCATGTTCCCAGGTTCAAGAACTGCAAGGGCTGTTAGGTTATTTTGAGGACCAGAATAAGGGCTGTTGGATGCAGGTGGATTAAAGCACTCTTAAGCAGTTGTAAGCGGGTTTCCATGTGTTTGTATGGTGGTAAGTGGTGCTGAAACATGGTAAATGGAGAAGCGCCTCACACTTTTGACCTTTGCTTAATGTCGCGCAGACCACAGGCAAACCTGCTCACAACCGTGTAAATGTGCGTTATTCACACTTTCCCCTACCATTGCCTACTCTGAGAGGTAAAATAATAACACCTTCCAGGAGTAGAACCCACAACCATGTACTCCATCCTCAGAGTAACCTAACATTAACCTACCTGGAAAGTACCTATCCCAGTTGTGTATGCAGACAGGTTAAAACACAAAATGGAGGAATGTGTTGAAATAGAGCAACCCATCATGGACCCCTTTAAAGGTGTATGCTCATATATAGATATATAGATGTATAGATATATAGAAATATATAGGTTCATAGGTTCATAGGTTGGTACTGGGCTATCTGCCCAAAGGCATATATTAGCCCAGCCACGTTGTGCGGTATTCACCGCCCCTTTAGTAGTTCCCTAAACCCTTGTACTAGCAGCTAGTACCCTGGGCCCCTATCTAGTAGTGCTGTTGGTGTGATCCCCGGTGTGAACTTTCTGTTACCCATCCACTCATCAAGGTTCCTCTTGAAGAGTGATAGTGAGAGGCTCTGTCTTATGTCGATCGGGACCCTGTTCCATTGTAAGGGACGTCTCTGCGAAGGGAATCTATCCCTCCAGCATGTTGTATTCATTGTTGTGTTGAGGTTTATATCCCTAGAGTGTGTAGATTTGGTTTTGCTAAGATGGAGCATGTTCAACAATTCTGGGTTGGACATGGCTCTGTATGTTAGACAGAGATCGCCTCTGAGAAAGCGGTATGCAACAGAGAACAGTCTTAGGTTTTTCAGTCGTGCTACATAGGGCAACTGTTTGAGGCCAGTAATCCTCTTGGTTAGGTACCTCTGTGGTCTCTCCAGCTGTTGGAGATGTCTAGCCAGGTATATTCCAATTGGTGCATTTTACTCAATAATGTATCTGATGAGGGAAGAGTAGAGGGGCACCATTACATCCTTAGATCTTGATGTGAACCCTTTCATGATCAGATGGGTTACATAGAAGGATTTTGTAACCACTTTGGCAACATGGTTATCAAAGGAAAGCTGACTATCTACTTGGGTCCCTAGATCCCTTATTTCTTCTTCAGATTTCAGGGGATTACCTCCTATGTTGTAGTTTGCAAGTACTCTGTTTTTTCCAAAGGGGATTACTACACATTTTTTTTTGCATTTAGCTTGAGACCATGGCTTTGACACAATAATGCATCAGTCTCATTTAGGCCCTTCTGGAGGATCTCCATGTCAGCTGGAGACTCTGTTATAGCACCCAGTTTGCAGTCATCCATAAATTTAGTCAGCCACAGCCCTTCAGTGCTTGCCTGTACTTCTGAGAAGTATATGCCAAACAGGAGGGGCCCCAGGACAAAGCCCTGAGGCACACCACTCATTACTCATCTGGATTCGGACATACTTTACGGGATCTGTCTGAGAGCCAGTTTGTGATCCATCTTGTGACGTAAGGGTTTATGCCCAGGCTGGTGAGCTTATCAATAATATCTGATGGGGAATGGTGTCAAATGCTTTAGCTAGGTCAAGGTAAGCCATGTGCACCTCCTTTCCCTTATCTATAGCCTGAGTAACTGTCACAAAGAAATCCACCAGGTACAGGAGGCATGATCTGCCCTTCACGAAGCCGAACTGTGTGGGGTCCAGTGACTGGAGGCTCCCAATATCTCCATTTATGAGTTCCATAATGATTCACTCCATAGCCTTACAGATCAGACTGGTCTGGCTTATTGGTCGGTATTTCCCAGGGTCAGTTGTGGCCCCACCCTTGTGTTGCGGGACCACCGTTGCCATGCGCCATTCTATGGGCACATATCCTGTGGAGAGGCTGAGACTTGAACAGGGTATTAAGATGCGGGGTTAATTCTTTTTGGAGCTTGCGTATGACACAGCCTGGGACACCATCTGGTCCCATGGAGGCAGTGTTTTTAGCTTTAGATAGAGCCTTGTTAACCAACATATCAGTAATAATTGGACTTACACAATCCCCTGGAATGGTAATAGGCCCTGTATGTGGTGAGGGGGGGGGACATTTGCACTGAACCTGTCAGCCAAGATGTTGGCAATGTCAGAAGGGTTAGTGTATTTTGTTCCATTTGGTACTAGCTCAGAACAGACCTGAGAGTTGTTATTTAGGTTTTAGATGTAGCCATAGAAGGCCTTATGGTTATCCTTGGCATCCTTGGCAACTTTCTTTTCAAAATTAGCTTTAGTTGACTTGATGAGGGCCCTCAATTTCTTACTAATGGTGATCAGGGATGATTTTTCTACTTGAGATTTGGCCTTTTTTTGTATAAGTTTCCTCCTTTTATTGTAAAGTTTGCTTATGGCTGGGGTCCACCAGACTAGTTTCTTCTTGCTTGAGGAAGGAGTCTTGGTTTTATTTGGGAAAGCACGGTCCATGCAATCCTGAAGATGCATATAGAGTGCCTTGGTGTAGGATTCCGCATCCTGGATATCATTATCCTTCTGCAAGGGAATATATAGATATATATATATATATATATATATATATATATATATATATATATATATAGAGAGAGAGAGAGAGACAGAGCGATACATAGAGACATGTCGATATATACAGGTTTTCATATATATGTAGATATATAGATAGGTTAAAAACATCTACACATCTATGGAGGTACAGATACACGTATGCAATAATGTATATATCTATATACACACACACACACACACACACATATATATATATATATATATATATATATATATATATATATATATATATCTATATACACACACACACACACACACACACACACACACACACACACACACACACACACAAACAAACACACACACACACACACACACACACACACACACACACACACACACACACACACACACACACACACACACACACACACACACACACACACACATATATATATATATATATATATATATATATATATATAGATATATATATATAGATATATATATATATATATATATATATATATATATATATATATATATTTACACACATACATGTCTGTAGACAGCATCCAAAGTGGTCATGTCTGAGTATAACATGGACCATAGCAATCACACATTCCGCCCCCACCCCAAACAATATGAACATAACATATGAAGAGTATATGCCAATACACTATTACAAATATGTTCTATGGACACAGTCACCAACACAACTGCAATGACTGCAAATATCCATGACAGAATTAGACAGCTTTCATTTTACAAATCTTTATTACATTCCGATGTATTGCCAAAAGGATTCATGGACTAACAGTACCTGCATGCTATACAGTAAGCATTTAATAGTGTCTTATTGAATCAGCCTGCAATTATCATAGTATTAGTCCACTAAGGGATAGATGTTCACATAGGGAAAGAACACCCACACACATATAGATGTTGTATGAAAGGGGTTCCTACACACCTGCATGCGCTATGCACACCCACCAACATCTACCCCACAATCGAAATAATTACATCAATACATGCTGTCTTACCATAACCAATTATGCAACTACTGTACAACATCTGCTGAGACCTTAACATAGCTGGACATAGACACACTATCATGGCCCTATGTGAAATAGTTGCCATTTGTTTGGTCACTGTTGTGCTACCTTTGTTTCCCCAATACTGAAAGAACTGATAGGACTGTAGTATACTGGAATTAGCTGGAAACAACTGAAATTTGACCGGAAGGAAATTCTTTATTTGTTAATTACCCAAACTTGTGCTGAACAGGTGCCAGTCTCCCCTTTATGGGCCACATCTTTTGTATTTTTTAGAATGAATTCTGTATACACTTTAGTTTGGTTAATAAGGCTTTATTAGATGTTGACAATATCCAGATATCCACATACTGTCTTCAGTGACTTTCTGTAGAAATTCTGGAGTGTTGGTTAACAATAAATATATCCAAAGTTTCTACACATATATTTTGATAATGTCAACTAAAACAGTCTTTTCCTCCTGAATAGTATGAATATTTAACCTGACTTCCATACTCCGACTCGAATGTCTGTTCTGTAGTCCAAAAGCTAACTTCCTTTCTGGAATACTGGATATTTAATCTTTTTTGTATGTTAGTCTGAAGTAACTAACTGACTTCACTAACTGTATCTGAAGTATATTCTCATAATACCAAAAAAACAGCAATGTTTTTCACATCTATTTAGCCTTGGTTTCCCATGCCTTGTATTATATGTGCCTTATCTTTCATTCCATTGCAAGTACATCTCTCCCTTGAGAAAGGAACATTCGGCATTTCTGTCATTCTGAGCAACTCATGCTTTATCTCTCCTTTCTAAATAATTGTCTTTCCCCTGAAACTAAATGTATACATGAAAGCATAAGCCTGACTTTATATTTTCAAGCCTATTACTCTACCTTAATGTACTGTAGTGAATTCACTAAGAATATCCTCAGTCTAAAAGTTCCCCAAGGTCCCTGATAAAAGTCTATAGGGAGCTTTTTTTGTAGTTTTCTTATACTTGTATTGCTAACTATTGTAATCTGGTTTGAATACATGGCTTTATGCCACTTGACATATAATCTGAAAATAAAATTTTACATGGTAAATAAACTTGCAATTTCAGTTTTGACCACTAGGTGTCATGTGAGCATTTATGGCTTGTTTGAATTAAAGTAATTACTCTGTTGCCTAGATTTATCATTTTTAGTCATTAAGTCTAAGTTCTGATGTATGTGTGATATATTTGAAACCTACACATTATTCTGAAAATCAGTGCCTTTTAATTCTGTGTTTTTTAAAACTCATAAAGCCAGGTAATTTTTTTTTTAACTCTGCTGTTTCAGACCAGCATGAAGAAAATATCATACACATCCTTAACCTGGCTCTGTGAGTCTTTTAAGTTAGACAGAGTACAAACTGTTAACCCTACATATTTATTCCCTATATCTGTGTGTTGTAATGGTAAAATTACACTGTCTATTGCCTATGCTTTTTACCTTGGGTCTATATTAGATGAGCGAACACTTAAAAAAGTGAACGCTGATTGATCGAACTTATTTTCGCAAAACTGAAAAATATCGAAGCAGCAGAAACTCGAATTTTTTCCTAGGGAAAGAATTTGGTTGTCCATTTCTGTTGCTTCGGTATTTTCAGTGTTATGGTGGAAAGTTACCGGTTGGATTCACGTAAGTGTGTGATTGTGTTGATGTGAGTGTTAGGGTGATTTAGATGAGTTAGAGTTAGGGCTCAGATTAGGTATGTGTGCAATTGTGTGGACATGAAGGTTAGGGCAGATTTAAGTGAGTTAGGGTTAGGGAGCAGGTGAGGTGAGTGTGCGATAGTGACGGACCTTAGGGTTAGGGTTTGGGTTAAGGTAAGTGGGTAGTTAGTGGTGTGTGCATAGTTTAGTGTAGGGTTAGGTGTCAGATTTTAGGTGTATGTGTGTGGATTTCTGTTTGTTTGGTGTGCTTGTGTTGTGTGTATGTGTTTTGGATCAGCGATTTTTTTTGCTAGGAAAAAAAATCACTGATCTGACAGTTCGAGATTGTAAGCTTTCGCTTATAGAAGATTGATCAATCAGCGTTCGCTTTTTTAAGCGTTCGCTGATATAATATAGACCCTTTTACCTTATGAACTAATGGCTTTTTGTACATGATCTCACTCTCTCTTATAGCAAATTAAACTTTTTTCTGTTGTATATTGATTTAAATCTTTAAACACTGTACTGTTCAGTCAATTTTTTTGTTGTATAGCCTATCAAGCATGATGGCTATTTTCTGAATATTAACTGAAATCAGCTCTAAAGGGATAACTTTATAACTGGCCTTGAAGCATAATTACTATATACTGTATTAACTTGTGTCTATAAATTTTTATTTAGATTTGTTATAATGCTATTTACATTTTCTAATTGTTACATGCTGTAATAGGTGTCTGCCTCCTAAATTTGTGTTTGAAATATTTTATAAATACTTATGAGTTATAATAGTTTACTAAAACTATTTTTAATTTTTACTAAAAATTACTAAAAATTTACTAAAAATTTTTAATAACATTTTTTACTATTTTTAATAGTTTACTAAAACTATTACTAAATAAATAAATAAAAACCTATGCTTTCTGTATTTTAGATGTATACTTTTGTATACTTTGTCAGTGTCTTTTTAACTTTCTGACTAATGTACAATAATGTGCACTGTAATCTGTAAATTAATTTACAAATTAAGACTGCTGTGTTGTACTTTAGGTATATTGAATTACTACCTATTCTTTAGATAACTTATTTTAATAAAGCAGTTATAAATAATTCTGTCACTTTACCCTTAACTAATGACTGTATAAATGATAAAAATGATAAAACTAATGAATGAAGAATAGATTCATAGGTTAGTACTAAGCTAACTACCCCTGTGGACCACTTAAAGCCTAACCAATTATGTGAGAATCGAACCCTGCACCTTGTGTCTGTAAGGTGAACACATTAACCATTATGCCAGCCCCCCCACTTTACTCTTAAAACTAATGACTGAATAATGTGACTGATGATGTAATAGAAATGTATGATGCAAATAATTCTGCAACTTTACCCCTAAAACTGAATAACATGAAGCAGAAACGTATAACTGAGTCGTCATCATCGTGTCTTTCAACTTTTCCCGGTTAGGGGTCGCCACAGCGGAACTCCAGTCCGCTAATGATTGGCAGTAGATTTTTACGTGCTGGCTTGCCGGGCCTAACGCACAACCTTCAATGAAGGAATGCCCATTCACGCATGTCGCCACACAGAAGACAGTCTAACTGAGAATCGAACGGGCAACGTCTAACTGTGAGGCAACAACGCTACCGCAGCACCACCACCGCAGTAGAAACGTATAACTGAGTATTAATGTTATATTCTGAAATTGGACTGAATTGCATTATACTGAACACATAACTGAGTATGAATATCCTATTCTGAATTTTGACTGAAATTTACATTAATGGACATTTAAAATAGCTGAATAACAGTGCTATAATCTGGAAACTAACTAAAGGAATATTAAAGGAATATTGTTTGCTAGTGTTACTAAACACAGATAAAAGCATAACTGAAAACTGGTAATCTTATATTCTGGAAATTAAATTATTAGTAATTTTTGTCAGTATTGTCTGAACATAAATAAATTGAAAATTAGTACTGTTAAGCAGTTGTCTGAAAACATGAGAACATTTACATACTTAATACATTTTTTGACAGTGTTACTTGAACACAGATACAAAATAAATTGAAATCTGTTAATGTTATATCCTGGAGACTAAACTATTAATACCTTTTTGTCAGTATTGTTCAAGCATAGATAAAAACATAAACTGAAAACTAGTACTGTTATATAACTGTCTGAAAACATGAGAATATTTACATACTTGCTTTAACTTATACATTTTAACATTAAACAAACAGTGAAGAAATAACTGAAACATATAGACAGTCGACTTCTGCACCACAGCTCTTGCTAAATTTTGCTCTGCATTGTCCCAGTCACTGATGAGGTATTGGAATGCCTGCTTTAATGTCCAAGTGTCCTTTTTATAGTTAGGTCTTTTAAACTTTTTTTTTTAATTTTTTGTGCAATGCTGGGTGGCCTATGTTTTTGATTGTATTTAGTATCAGGTCCTTAAAATATCATTTACAGCTTTAATAAATATATACTGATAGCACTGCTTGTTGCCCTGACTTCATTTACATTTTTCGGCATGAAATAAACATTTGCTGCTAATAAACTCATGCAAGTCTGTAAGCAAACTGATAATGTACTACAGTGACATGGAAAGGCTATAACTTTGTTATTAAATCAAACTGAAATCTCAGTGACAGTAAACTATTACTAAGAATAGCAATGTCTTTCGACTTCTCCCATTAGGGGTTGCCGCAGCTGATCACTGGTTTGCAGACTGAACTGTCTAAAATGGCTTATAATTTGACTTCATGTGCTTGGTAAGCTGTAATTGCTGCATAAAAAATATATATATACAATTTTAAACTGATTACATAAACACCTGTATTACTAGAGTTGAACTGATCTGATTTTGGAAGTTTACTTGTCTGTCTCTTATACAAGTATGTGAAGTTTTTTTATCTGTAAGTTTACTTGATTTTTTTATACAACTACATGAAGTTTTTATATAGTATACACATTTATTAGTAGAGTTGAACTGATTTAATTATGAAACTTTACTTGCCTGCCCTTTATACAAGTATAACATAAGCATTGAACCTGTGGCTTTAATGACACCTAATACTTATGATGTACTCTTTTCATTCATTGTATCTGAACGTTTGACTGTACTGTCACTTTTAAAATGTAGCATTGACTTTAAATTTTAAATTTTGTAAACTATCAAAACATTAAGATATTATTTCTGCATTTGGTTTCCTTTATTTGTGTTTGAGCAAAAGGTTTCCATGGGATTGGGAAGTGAACTGATATAGTAGATACATACCAGTGGAATGGTAGGGCAGATTGCAGAGAACAGTGGAAAATACCTAGACACACAAGCTTTTACATGATAGTAAGACATTCTTCTTTGAGTGCTTATTTACTGAAATATTTAGAGAAATATGAAAAAAACATGTTTGTCGAAATGACAACATAAATAAAAATGCACATATCTCAATAAGCACAACTTACAATGCAAATATCAAAAGACAATTTTGTTCTTCAACATCATCCAAGGTGCATGTGATGCCATGCAATATTTTTTAAGGAAATGTTGCATATCTTCATAACTACTATCAAACAACCAGCAATATGTACTATACATGGACAGTGATAATGAATTTTTCTGTCTCTGATAATGACATCTCACAGTGTGCCACTCTATGAGCTGCAAGTCTAATAAGTTATAAGAATGTCAATATGAAAATATGAATAACAAGTAAGAAACAGTAATTAATATCTCTAGTGTAGGACATCCTAGATTAACAACCACAGCATCATTTTATTACTCACACCTTGATAGACGTCTCACAGTGTGACACTCAGTGAGCTGCAAGTCTCATAGTTATAAGAATGTCAATATGAAAATATGAATAACAAGTAAGAAACAGTAATTAATATCTCTAGTGTAGGACATCCTAGATTAACAACCACAGCATCATTTTATTACTCACACCTTGATAGACGTCTCACAGTGTGCCACTCTATGAGCTGCAAGTCTAATAAGTTATAAGAATGTCAGTATGAAAATATGAATAACAAGTAAGAAACAGTAATTAATATCTCTAGTGCAGGACATCCTAGATTAACAACCACAGCATCATTTTATTACTCACACCTCGATCGCTTAGTTAAGGAAGCCGGCACCAAAAATGTCAGAATGCCATGAGTAGTTATGCATGTCAAACAGAAGTATACAAATGAAAGGTGCTGAAGGCATGGATGATCCTCACTCATCTCTACAGTGAGACAAGGCATAAATGGCACAGTCTTTGTTTTCTGGATTTTAATGTGTCACTGCTGTACATGTATCTCATGTAATTGGTCTCCAAAAACACAGACACCACTTAACACTACTTTTCTTGGTTTGCTTCAGTCATACATCATATTACTCTCATCATACACCTAAATGATACCATTTTGGGGTCTTCCTCCTCTCTTTGCGATGCTGTTATTACTGTACACACATTGTCAGTAGTTGTTAGTAAGTCCTTATGCCCTGTTACAGCTGTATCACTTATCTTCAATCTTCAGCTGAACTCCTGTCTCTGTCTGACCATACCCTTTGGTAGGACAAACATGAACAGTGGCTTATGTACCTTTTTGTAACTAGGCTGTAAACTCTTATACCTTGATCGTTTATATGATATCCTCAGAACTAACAACTGCTCAGAGACTGAAGTAACTCTAAGACATTTCCTACATCCTGGTTATATGAGACTTTCTGTATGTGGTTTTAATATAACATATTGCATTTTCTTTTTTCTCTTCAGACCTGCCTTGTATGTCAGGCAGAGATCACCACTGAGTAGGCGGTATGCAACTGAGTACAGCTGGAGTTTCTTCAGTCGAGCTGAATAGGGCATCTGTTTGAGGCCAGTGATCCTCTTGGTGAGATACTTCTGTGGTCTTTCCAGCTGTTGCAGGTGTCTTGTAAGGTACATCCCAAATGGGGCATTGTACTCTCTGATGGGTCTGATGAGTGATGAGTATAGGGTGCACAATGACCTCTTCTGATCTGGATGCAAACCCTTTTGTGATTAGGTAGGCCACATAGAAGGATTTTCTAACCACTTTTGCAATGTTATTATCAAAGGAGAGATTAATATCTTCTTGGATCCACAGATCCCTTATTACTTCTTCTGTATTTAGGGAACTACCACCTGTGTGGTAGTTTGTAGGTACTTTGTTTTTTCCAAAGGGAATGACTATGCACTTTTTGGCATTCAGGTTGAGGCCATGATTTTAACACCAGGTATCCGTCCCAGTGAGACCCTTTTGGAGGATGTCTGTGTCAGCTGGAGAGTCAATTATAGCCCCTAGTTTGCAGTCGTCTGCGAACTTGGTCAGCCATAGTCCTCCTGTGCTTGCCTGTACCTCTGAGAAGTATGTGTCAAACAGGAGGGTTCCTAGGACTGTGCCCTGGGGAATGCCACTTGTAACCGATTTAGAGTCAGACTGAGCTCCCGCAACTCTCACCATGTGGGTTCTGTCCATGAGCCAGTTGGCAACCCATCTTGTGATGTAGGGGTTTATGTTTAGGCTGGTGAGCTTGTCTATAATACCAGAATGGGGAATGGTGTCGAAGGCCTTAGCGAGGTCTAGGTAGGCTGTGTGTACCACCTTTCCATTGTCTATATCCTTGGTAACTGTCTCAGAGAATTCCCCCAGGTTTAGGGGACATGATCTCCCTTAACAATGCCGAACTGGGTAGGGTCCAGTGTTTGGAGGTTCACAAAGTCTCTGTTAATGAGTTCCATGATGATGCGCTCCATAGCCTTGCATACCAAGCTACTCAGGCTTATAGAGTGATAGTTCCTAGGGTCTGTTGTAGCTTCACCTTTGTGGAGCGGAATAACCGTTGCTGTGCACAACTCTATGTGTATGTAGCCCGTGGAGAGGCTGAGTTTGAACAGTGTGTTTAGTTGAGGGGCTAGTTTGTCTTTGAGCTCATGTAGGACGAAGCCTGAGACACAGTCCGGTCCCATTGATGCTGTGTTTTTGGCTTTGGAGAGGGCTATTTTAACCTGATTGTCTGTGATTTCACGGACTCTACATTATTCTGGTATGGTTATGGTCCCTTTTGGGGGTGAGGGGCTGAACCTGTCTGCCAGAATGTTGTCAATATCGGTCAGTTCAGGGTATTTTCTGCCATTCTGCACTAACTCTGAGTATTGCCACTTAGATTCTTGACATAGCTAAAGAATGCCTTGTGGTTATCTTTGGAGTCCTTGGCAATTTTTCTTTCAAAGCTCGCCTTGGATGACTTTATGAGGGATCATACTTTCTTGCTGATACTGATCAGGGATGTCTTCCCTTCTTGGGATTTCACTCTTTTCTGTACTAGTTTCCTCCTTCTATTGTATAGCTTGTTTATGGCAGGAGTCCACCAGACTGGTTTCCTTTTCTTGGAGGAGTGAGTCTTGGTTTTGCTTGGGATGGCACGATCCATGCATTCTTGTAGGTGCCCATAGAATGCATTAGTAAAGGATTTTGCAGCTTGGACAGCATTATCCTTCAGCATGGGGGCTTTGAAACTTTCCACCTCAGTCTTACGTAACATGAAGTTTGCTTTTGAAAGGTTTTTCATGGTGGTTTCCTTGCCCGGGTGGTGGTGGCAGAATGTGGATATCCAAAGTGATTTGTTTATGGTCAGATCTAACCAGCGAGGGGTTGACCTCCAGTGTGGAACACCAGTCGCCCATGTTGGTGATGACCAGGTCCAATATGTTGTCACCTCTGGTGGGAGTGTTGACCTGTTAAACTAGGGCATTTGAGTTTATAAATTCTAGGAAATGTTGGGCAAGGGAGTTAGTGCTTGAGTAGTTCTCCCAGTTAATGTTTGGGTAATTGAAATCACCCAACAGTGGGGTATTTGGTAGGACCTTTATGTTTCCCAGTGTTTCCAGAAATGCAGAATGGGGGTCCTGGGACATGGTGGATGATCTGTAGCAAGCTACAATTTGAATTGCAGTTTTGCCCATTGTTAGTTGCACATAGATGATCTCTGAAGCATCGTACTGTGCCACTAACCTGGAGGTATGGATATCCTTGATGAATATGGATATGCCCCTGCCTTTTGTATTTCAGTTTGGGTTCTGTGGATGAAATGCATGGTATGAGTTGTAGCCTGGTAATGCTGGGGTGCTCTCTGGAGCCTTAAACCAGGTTTCTGTTACTGCACATATATCAATTTTCTCCATACTGAGGAGGGCCTCAAGTGCATGCATTTTGAGGTTTAGAGTTCTGGCACTGAGTAGCATTACCCTCAGCTTTTTGTTACTTGTGCTATTTATGGTGGTGGGTTTGTCTTTTGAGCCTTGCCTAAAAAAGGCACTATGGGGGTGGCAAGAGCCTTAGCCAGTATTTGAAAGCCTAAGGGTGACAGGTGCAAGCCATCTCTAGCAAAGCAGTGTGGCTTCTTGAGCATGTCATCCCAGGTGGACAGACACTGGATTTCCTTTGAATGACACCAGAAACTTAGCCAATTGTTGAAATCAAGAATTTTTTCTTTATACTGTGGTATCATTCTTGGTGAGGGCAGGATGCTACTCGGGGTCAGGGTCATAACGGCCTGAGCTATGTGATCAGAGTGCTTTTCCATTTCTCTTTTCATGTAGTCCAGGGAGGTATGGTTCAGGATATTCACACCAACATGGACAATGACTTTCTCAAAAAAGGCGGCGGAGTAGCCCTTATATATTCCTCCTCCCTAGTAGTTTCCCCCTACAATAAACCTATCCCACACTTCAACAATGCTGAACTTCTCCTTACTATATTACAAATCAATAACCACAAACAAATATGTATAGCCTCCCTCTATATCCAGGAAACTAACAACTCAGCTGGTGACTCCCTTCTCACCAACTCTGCAGGGAAAACATGGAACAAACTTCCCCCGGATATCACCTCTCTCTCCACTTTAAGTCAATTTAAAACTAAACTAAAAACACACCTGGGTTCAATACGTACTTGCCATTGTCTAAACCCGGGCTAGTTAACTCTCTGTTTAACATAGTTCCCAAGCACCTGGCTAATATCCTACATATTCCTTATTATGCTAATCTTTCTTACATCCAGTACAAATATGATGGAATAACTTATTTTGTTCTAGTTTAATTTGTATTTTTACTCTGTGCTTTTAAAGTTTTTTGTCATGGTTGGAGCTTTTCTCCCCGGGCTTCTGCTGAAAATGGACATGTATCCAGTTGGATCTTCCCGGTTAACAAATGTAAAATAAAAATAAAATAAATAAAAAAAATAAAAATGACAGAGTCATATTTGTATTTGTTCTGGAGTGACCTGAGTGCTTGTGTTATGTGGCAAATCCTGGCACCTGACAGGCAGCTAACTGTAACATTTTCCTTGTCCAGCCTAGTTAGTGGGACATCAGTGTGCCTGACTATAGAGTCACCTATTACTAGTATGTTGGGTATGTTATATTGCCTTAAGGGCTGTGATCGCATGGCACACTGGTTTTGTGAAGCATGTGTTACATGGTTCGTGTTGGGTGGTGGAGGTTACTTGAATGTTTGCTTTGGAGGTCTCTGTTGGTTTTGCAGATTTTTATTTAGAGCCTCTGAGTATGTTTTCATGTATTTATGTGTGTTTTTTGCCGGTGCTGGTTTAATGAGTCTATGTGAGACTGGTGGTGTGATGCAAGTATTTTCTTTCTCCTCTTGACTGTCTGATCCATTCTTGGGTTGAGAAAGCTTAGCCTCCAGTTTGGATGTATAATTGCATTTCTCGCATGTATTAGTGTTTGGTGGTAGGATGAGAGGGTTGTCTGTGTACATGAGGCAGTTGTAACATTGCCTCAAAATTCCAAGATTCACCAGTTGAACTGGAGAGTACACCTGAAAGTGCCCATTGGACATGCCTGGATAGGTACAGTGAACTGTTTTACTGGATGGCTGGTAAGGTCGAATAGAGAGCCTTGTCCTTCTGTACAGTACAGGAGGGTCTAGTGCTAGGGTTTACAAGTGCTTGCTATAAGTTTTGAGCAAGTGCCGGGCTGAGAAATGAATGGCTTGAGTGCTTAAGTTGAAAGTTTGTCTAGTTACAAGGGAAAAATTGAAGAGGAGACTTTGTGGAGCTGGGAATAGTTTTAGCCTAGCTAACTGGCACTGCCTGGCACGCAAAACTGGACAAATGCAGTATTTATAGCAGGGAAATGAAAGCGATATAAATTAGCCCAAAATGGCCAATAAACTACTAATTTCTGGGCTGAAACCACTCCCCCGGGGACAGATAGGCTGCTCAAAGTTCCCCTCTCTCACAGGTGAACAGAGAATCTTCCTTCTATCCAAGTAAGGTATGGGCAAACACAGAGATTTGTAACATGGGCCTGAATTCAGCACTAACCTGAAAACTGGGCTATACTAGCTTAGAAAGGCAGGAAAAAGTATATTCTTTTCAGAAAATAAAGCAGATACACTCAAAAAAACACTTTAAATGCACAGAAAAGGATACTTATTGTTATATATCGCAGATCAGAGTTGTAGTCAATGCCCTTAGTAATAAAGTAGGAAGAAACACAAATACAGTAAAAGCAGACGAATAAAGTGCAATTATATATATATATATATATATATATATATATATATATATATATATATATATAAAAACAATAGAAAACAAACAAACTGATTTAAACAAGTTACCCAATTAACCAGAAAAAAATCTCAAAACTGAGCCCTGTTCCAGCAGTCTTCAATCAGACAAGTTCTAACTGCACACTCCTGCTACTAGGGTGTAGGGAAACCTTCTCCAAAAAACGATGGCCTGGATCAGTGCTCAAGTTATAAAAACAAAGCTAGATTCAGCAGGGCTGAGTCTGGCCTATGCTACAGCAACAAGGCGCACTAATTTAATTAAGAAACTGTTCAAACAAGCAGGCACAATAAGCCTGTGACCAGAAATTCCCAGCTCAGAAGGGCAGAATCCAGCCTCTCATCCCACAAGAGTGCAGACCACAAACCCTCTTAATGTAGAATAACTGGCCTGAAGCCCATGTGCTTAAGCCAGAAGTAATACACTTTTAGAATAGCAGACACTGGACCTTCAAACAGCAATTCCCAGCTTAGAAGGATGCTAGCTACCTGTCCTGCTACAACAGTGCAGACCACAAACCTTCTTAATATAAAACAGCTTGTACGAAGCCCAAAAGCCTTAGAATAACAATTACAATTTAATCAGGCTACTACCAAGCAGTAATAAATGCAGCAGAATAAATCGCCAAAAAAGATGATAGCAGCCAGGAAAGTCCACCACAAGGTTTTTTATTCAATTTCCAGATAAAATTCCAGATAAAATTGAGCGCTTTCATTTCTCAATCGAAACTTCATCAGAATGAAGTACAAATACAACCTCACCTGTATTTATACCCACCCAAATTCAATTACATCATATCCTAAACTAGTTACATAAAATGTCTTTCCATACAAAAGACCATTACAGCCAATTAATAGTTACATGTGGCCAAAAACAATGCATATGTTGAAATGCTTGTTGTACATTGAATAGACGAATAAATAGTATACTATAAAATACCTGTGTGTTTTCATTAACATACTAAATGCATGTATGTACCAAGATAAAAATATAAATATATATATCTCTGTTTAAAAACCATAAAAACAACATCAAGTACATATATATTATTGTTGCATGTAACTAAGAACCATCAATTGTTAAATAAAAAGAAACTAAACAATTAATAAATTCGGAATACTCCCTAATATACATGACTGAACATTGTCATGAACCTAATATATGTTATAAGATTTGATAAAATGTACAAAAATATATGCACGTACATAATTCATAAAAATTACATAAACACTCATAACAAATTGTGCTTTTAACCTTAAAATTGAGCTGATTGAGATGGCGCTATTTAATCCAGGTGCCTCAGAAGTGTTAGTCCTTAGTTGCCATCTCAATTCTTTTAGCTCTAAGAGGTCATTCAGGGGACACCCCCTCTCACCCACAGTAGCTTGGTCAATTACTGTGAACTTGAATTTATGTCCTTCATGCATTCCTGTGTGAACAGTCAAAGCATTTTTCATATGATGTCGTAAGTATGTTGGTAAATGCGCGTCCTTAAAGAATCGATGGTTTCCCTATATAAAAACTAGTACATGAACCACAGGAAGCTACATAGACCACCGCTTTACTGCTACATGTATATTTTTTATTAATATGTATTTTCCCATATTGTGGTATAATTAACTCATTGCCTATGTTGATATCCCGACATTGTAAACAAAACCCACATCTAGTCATACCATCATCCTGGGTACTAGGAATCTTAACCATTTCTATAATGTTTTTTAAATTCTGATCTTTCTTCTAAATCACCTTAGGTTCTGGCCCAACAAGTTTTAAATGTTCACTATTCACTTTAAAAATGTTCCAATTATGGATTAAAATCCTTTTTATGTCATAGAACTGATTATTACATTTTAATATAGCATGTTTTTGCTCACTAAACTCTTGTAATTTAGTGTTATTGTTGTTGTTTGATGGGTCCTCTATTTTCCCTAATACGGGAGAGAACAATCCTTGTTCTCTCTTTCTTATGATCTCATCAAATATAGGGTCTAAGAACATAGATGGGTACTCCCTTTTAATTAACATGTTCATAAGAATCCCTAGTTGTCTTATAAACTCACTGGGTTCAGAAACCATCATCGCTAGATGCACCCCTTGTCCTTTGACTAATGAATTTTTCTGATATATTGGATGACAACTTTTGAAATGGAGGAGAGAGTTAGAATTGTATTAATAAATTCTAAGAATTTTTCCAGTTCTTGTTCACCTGCATTCCAAAAGAATATGATGTCGTCCAAATATCGTCCATAAAATGACCACTTCTCCTTGAACTCACTTTTAAATACTATTTCTAGTTCCCAAAAGGCTAAAACAATATTTGCAAAAATGGGGGCACAAGCTGCCCCCATTGCTACATCTTTTTCTTGCCTGAAGAGTTGCCCTTCAAATGTAATGATATTTGTTTCCAAAACAGCCTCCATAAGTGCCTGAATAGTTAGAATGCATTTGTGCATCAAATCAGTATATTTACAAAGGAACGTGTAAAACCAATCAATACCTACATCATGCGAGATGATGGAAAATAAATCTTTTATGTCTATAGTGACCAATAATAAATCATCACAGTACTTGTCCCTAGTAATCTTTCAAAGACAGTCCCAGGAATCCTTTAAAACCCACTCACAATTTTTCAATGTATTTTTTAATTAATTGTCAATAAATCTGGCAATAGGAAATGTTTTTGAGGCTTTAGCATCCACAATTGGTCTCAAAGGTGGGTCCCAAAGATTCTTATGTATCTTCAGGACCCCACAAATAGTGGGAATTTTTGGATATTTCATGAGCATAAATCTATATTCATCTTCCGTAATCACAGAATTTAATACCATAAAATTGAGTACTTTTAAGAAAAGCAAAATAAAGTAGGAAGAAATACAAATACAGTAAAAGCAGATGAATAAAGTGCAATTTTTTTTTCAAGTGCAAGTAGAGAGGAAAGAAGAATCTAAGTAGGTTGGCCTTCTCAAATCTTCTCTTTGTATTAAGTAGACTGAACACTAGACTCAGAATATGATCTCACTGTACTCGGTTAAGTGAGCAAATGAGATGGACCCAGGAGGAGTGTTCTAATACAGACTTACAGGAAGGGTGGGCAATTCCAGAGCCACCAACACTAGTACCAACACAGGAAGAAGCAGGGTGGGTGGGGAACTAACTGCAGACACACAGCACACTGTTCAATGAAACACTCAATTAGGAAACAGAAAAAAATGAAAATACAGTACTTTTAAAACTGCAAGTTTGTACTTAACAGAAGACTAAAATATACTACTGCAAGTTTCACTTAACTTCAGCTTCTAATGCAGATGTTTGTAGCCAAGCAAGTCTCTCAGAAGATGAGCATAAAATGATTTCTCAAACTTTGCGGCTAGCACTTAAAGTACAGAGGAATCCCTCTGGGCTATTAAATATCAGATAAAGAAGTGATAACACCACCCCCTCTTATAGCAATGCAGATGTTTAAACTGCAAGTTTGTACAGTTTCACTTAACTTCAGCTTCTAATGCAGATGTTTGTAGCCAAGCAAGTCTCTCAGAAGATTTGCATAAAATGATTTCTCAAACTTTGAAGCTAGCACTTAAAGTACAGTGGAATCCCTCTAGGCTATTAAATATCAGATAACAAAGAAGTGATAACACCACCCCCTCTTATAGCAGAGAGACACACAACACACTGTTCAATGATTCACTCAATTAGGAAACAGAAAAAATGAAAATACAGTAATTTTAAAACTGCAAATTTGTACTTGAGAAGACTAAAATACACTACTGCATGTTTGACTTAACTTCAGCTTCTAATGCAGATGTTTGTAGCCAAGCAAGTCTTTCAGAAGTTGAGCATAATATTCTGTAATAACACAATATTAGACTTGATATACATAAACTTTGCTGCACAATTAACCTCATTTTTTTGAGGAGCATATATGTGTTCCTTGGAATGTCAGCTAGTTGCATATGGAACAATGGAAACTCTAGGCTTGATAGAAGATGCACAGAATAAGAAATGCAGTAAGTACATATTAATAGTGTTGAGGATAGACGATTTTCCTAAGTTTACTGTCTTTGTTACATTACAAAGCATTTCATTAGTTTTATAGCAGAAGGAGACAATAAAATAAAATAAAATGCATCATTCTAACTTTGCCTTCTTGCAAACCTTGCTATTACCCTTTTCCTCCTGTTCTAAACCTCTCTTCAGTGCCTCTGTCGATTACCTCTGCATATTTCCTTTGCATGGTTACACAACTCTCTTTTCGTAAGAGCAGTTTTATAAATTCAAACAGTAGTTAATCCCTACAAGTTGCTAACTGCACCCTTTCCTTCCCCCTTTGCCTTTCTCATTCAAGTTGTCCCTTTCACATCTCCCTGACATATGCTTGTTCATTAGTATCACGTCTCCAGAGGCTCATTTTCAAGACTGTTGAAAAGTGTTCTAGCTCCTCTAGTCTCCGGTAATGTCATTTTCTTTCCACCACATTCATCATTCTGATTGATTTTATCTAAACTCCTTTAATCAGCCTGCTGTCTGTACTTCTGTGACATCTAGAACTGCTCATCATACTCTAGGAATGGCCTGACCACGGCTTGCAACAACAAATTAACTTTTTGCTTATGATCACATAGTAAGCAAATGGAGGCAAAGAAAAACAAATCCTGGATCTCAGGAAGCAACATGTTAATAACTCATAGCCTTAATCCCTTGTGCTAACTGGAAGATTCATTATAAGATCACAGTACGTATTAAATCACTTTTTAACAGTAAATATATCAGAATACTGCTCTTTAGTAAGATGAAATGTATTAATAATAATGCATGACATTATCATCACTAAAATGAAAAAGCATGGCTTATCACTCCTTACATTTTTCCAGTGCTGGATACAACACTAAAAAGAATAATTGCTCCAGTTTTCTGCCTAAACTCTTTAAAGTATCATGGTTATCAGAGGAATGAATGTTAGAATGGATACCATGACAAATTTACTGTGACAAATTAAAGCATAATTCTAGATGAAATTGTTTTGCTGAATAGTCCAGAAGTTTACCTCTGTAACTTAAAAGTGAAGTGGCTTATTTGCTTGAGAAACTTTATTTCTGCACTGTTTATTGGTGGTGTCTTTTTGTTGGTTTGTTTTGCTTGCTTGTCATTTTGTTGCTCACTTGGCCATCAGATTTCCTTTTGTTGCTGGGTTTCCACTCTATTTCAGTGGAATTGTTTATTTTTTCAATTAGTTATTGGCAGTGTATAGCTGTTTAAATTTTATAATTTCACCTGTGGATCTAATAGTAAACTTTGTGGAATTGTGTTAGTTTTTTCTCTCGTTTTACCTATTTTTACAACAGCATGTTTTTGCCCTACTGCCATTTGAGTGGAGTACTATGTGTGTCTTTCAACTAGGAGACAAAAAGTAAAACCACAAACCCTACTCAATCCGGCAGTGGTGCCATGCAGATTTAGGTTGTTTCTTTACAACCATGATGTCTATAATTGTACTTCAGTAAAGACACACATAAGCCGGTCTGCAAGTGTGCATGCCATTCACTATCATGGTGGGTTCAGGTGAAGAAGAGAGGATCATGTGGTATCCAATATGTAGGTTAGCCTTCTAAATTGTGATTATTTAAAGTGGTACTATCTCAGTTATGTACATTACAACAAAAACAATGAAAGAAAAGCTGGTAACAGACCACATACAGAAAAACAGACACAAGAATCATTTTTTCATGTGGACTGACAAAACAACAGTTACAGTCTCCTGGCAGCCTTGACAATGGCCTGGGATGCATACAGGCAAACAAAAGTAAAAGAAACACAGTACCAGCAAAGTGTGATAGCTGCTTGGGATGTCAGTTCCCTATGTAACATTTTATCTAATTAGAAAAAAAAAATACATATATGGGAGTGAGTCAACACAGTACCCTCACAGTCCTGCACCTGTGCAGGTATGTAACTTTGTAGTAACATAGAAAATAATATTTTGGCACAGAGGGATAAAGAGCTATTACCCAGATGACCTGAGTGTGATTAGTGGTTCATGTGTGTGCTGGAGTTGGCATAGCAATGGACAGGAGTGAGGTGTCCTTGTTGGCTGTCCTCTCCTCAGGGTGCAGGTGGGGGGTACCTACTGCGACACATGTTCCCATGGATGAGTCTTCAGTGGAGACTGGAAACTTCATGGGAGTGCTGATCTGAAGGTGTCAGAGCTGTTCTGAGAGGTTACATGACTCTTGGAAGCAGGACACATGTCCTCAATGATGCAAAATACTGAATCCTGAACATATTTCTGAGCATGCAAGGTAGGGCTAAGGCTTCAGAGTACTGCAAAAACAGTGACATTCTCCTGAAGGCTACTTCAGTGATTACCCCCTTGGTCAAGATGTCCACTAACACGTAAAACTGCTTATATAAACTGAATGAGAAAAAAAATGCATTGGTCTCAGTTGTCATCGAGTGGCAGGAAGTTCATGGGCCTCAGTTGTCATCAAGGGGCATGAGGCTCGTATGGGCCTCAGTTGTCATCAAGGGACAGGAGGCTCATATGGCTTGTGGCTGTCAGGAACTTATGACAATTACCTCTGATATGGACATTCTCCCCTTTATGTTAGTGTTAATAACAAAGGAATGGCATATGTCTGGATCATTGTTCTTGTAATAGACATTAATAAGTAAACAATTTCTAATCATTTATTCAAGAAATGTTACTAATCTCCATTACCTCTCCTTCTGTCTCATTACTGGCTATTTAATCACAGGTTCTGTGAACATGAAAGCTCTAGCTTTCATTACACTGTTAAAATGGGTCTATATTACAAGATCGAAATTTTAGTTAATCGAATAACTAAAGATCGATCTTATAATATTGAAACCTAAAAATGCTGAACGGACGATTTAACCCAAGGAAACACTTCCCTTGGCCATTATGTGGATTATGCCCTTTTCTCCAATTTGGAGTGATCTTGGAGTTGGTATATTTAGTTAGGGGGTGTCGGGAGGTGTGGTGGGCGAAGCTCCCACTTGAATTGGGATTTAATTTTTTTTTTTTAATGCGGCCAAGGGAAGTGTTTCCCCTAGGTTAAATCGGCCGTTTGACATTTTTAGGTTTCGATATTACAAGATCGATCTTTAGTTATTCAATTAACTAAAGGTTTGATCTTGCAATATACACTCATTAAAACTGTGCATTCATTTCTGTTGAAGTCATTCTGTCACCTGTTTGTACTATGCACTAATTTTGTCCTGCAGTGCAACAACCATTAGAACCAACCAGAGAATAATGCAAACCAGAATATATTCTGAGTTGTGGCTGATAGTGCCTCAGTTTAGTGACAAATGCACTTACCAGTTTGGTATGAGGAAAGAACTCCAGTACTACAAAGTATTCCATGAGATAGACAAACAAAATCAACAAAATGAAAACAGTCAGAATGTTTCATGGGAATCTGAATTTGTTTCCTGGAATAATTGCATGTTTGATATGCTAAAGTGGATACCATTTCTGCTGTTCTGTAAGAGAGACTGTATTTATCACACTGTAGGGTAACCTTTCCTTCAGTGGGTTTCTTTATTTGGTGACTGTATTCTGTAATGTGCTGTGTCAGTAGTTACAAATGTATTGGAATTATAAAACCTTTCTGTATTTTGCAAGCCCTCACATGTCTTGTGCTACACACAACACACACACACACACACACACACACACACACACACACACACACACACACACACACACAAAATATGCAGGTTGTATATATGTATTCACTTTTCCTCATAGTGCAGCATTTACACAGCTTGTAAATAACAATATCTATTTCATATCTGGAAATGCTTACACAGTGCTTGCATCTCCTAAACTCAGGTATTACTGCCAGTAGATATCCCAAAATAACATCTGAAAATGAACACCTGGATCACTGTATCAAACTCGGTGTAGTTTGTTTGAAAGCAGCATTATTAATAACCTGATTTGTTCACAGAGGTATAGCAGATATTACATAACTGACCTTGTATTCTTGTATAAAAGGATAGGAAGGCTACAGCACCCTTACTCTGGAGCAAAGATGAGGACCCTTATTCTGCTCACACTTCTTGGTGCTTGCTGGGCACAGTTTGATCCAAATGTTCAGTCTGGTAGGACAGCAATTGTTCATTTGTTTGAGTGGCGCTGGGCTGACATTGCTGCAGAATGTGAACGCTACTTAGGTCCCAATGGATTTGCAGGTCTACAGGTATAAATAAAACTTCTTTATTATGTAACCTTTAATATATAACAGAGACAATTTTAACCTGTAGAAAATTTATTGAACAATGAAAGATTGATGATAAAACTGCAGCAACCATGCACTTTCCTGACATTACAGCTATGGCTCTATAACTAAGTTCTGTGTGTCAATAATTATATGATAAAATGCATTAAGTAATCATGTTACCCAGGTTTCATATTTCTCCTTGTTAGCAGTAATACCATTCACTCACTAGCTAATTTAAAAACAGTTTATTTGTAATCAGTTGTTGTTGTGTCTTTCGGCTTTTCCCGGTTAGGGGTCGCCACAGCGGAACTCCGGTCTGCTAATGATTGGCAGTAGATTTTTACGTGCTGGCTTGCCGGACCTAACGCACAACCTTCAATGAAGGAACGCCCATTCACGCATGTCGCCACACAGAAGACGCTCTAACTGAGAATCGAACGGGCAACGTCTAACTGTGAGGCAACAACGCTACCGCAGCACCACCACCGCAGTATTCTTGGAAATACTACATTATGGCAAATAAAGCGTTTCTAATCTGCAGTGAGTGAAAATGAAGGCTGTTTTCTTTTAGATGTGGTAACATTAAAGATAAGTTGTAGTGTGTAAAGGGGAAAGCCACAGAAACTCTGAGAATGTACATAAAGCCTCAGATTATCCCCAAATACTGTTTTGAAGCATAGATATTGGCTGAAATATGACTCAACTAATAAAATCTTGTTCTGATAAACTATGTAATATCTTTACCAGTTACTGTCTACATCTGAATAGTTACAATTGCTTGGCAATAAACAACTGTTTATGTAGTTTCTGTACTGTACTGGACTGCAATTACATCTGCACAGGATGTGTTCAGAAGTACAGATCTTGTCAGAATAAGGGGGTGTAATCTGAACAGGCATACATACATTTGGCAGGCATTTCCATTGGCTCATACTGAAACTTCAGTAAAACCATCTCCACCTCTGTTCTCTTAGCTAGAAAATGTTTTCCAACTAAAAGAAGTACACTAGCCCTTCCATGTTTTACTTGTGGACTAAAAATCAGAGTATAATCCGAAGCAAAATTACCAGCTTCTTTCATTGAAAAGAAGCCCAATCCTAGATAAAAGCTGATAAAAAAATGGTTGTCAGATAATGAAATGCATTTCTGGACATATAACTTTATACACAGTCAGCAATTCATTTTAATTACTGCATTATATAAACTCTGCCCTTGTTTATATAAGTACTTTTTCTAGTATTCTGTTTTATACTGATAACTGTGGCTAAGAAGTTTGCAGTAGGTTCATTTTGTGTATTTTATTTTATTTATTTTATTTATTTTACATTTGTTGACCGGGAGGATCCGACTGGATACATGTCCATTTTCAGCGGAGGCCCGGGGAGAAAAGCTCCAAACATAGATACAAAACAATTTGAATCACAGTGAAATATATTTTACATTCAAAGTTAGAACATATTTTGTTCAGATATAATTTATTTAAAAGGAGGAGGATTTAGGATAGTAAAAGGTGTAATGAATGTTAGTATAGTCGTTCATTAGTATCACATCTCCAGAGGCTCATTTACAAGACTGTTGAAAAGTGTTCTAGCTCCTCTAGTCTCCGGTAATGTCATTTTCTTTCCACCACATTCATCATTCTGATTGATTTTATCTAAACTCCTTTAATCAGCCTGCTGTCTGTACTTCTGTGACATCTAGAACTGCTCATCATACTCTAGGAATGGCCTGACCACGGCTTGCAACAACAAATTAACTTTATGCTTATGATCACATAGTAGGCAAATGGAGGCAAAGAAAAACAAATCCTGGATCTCAGGAAGCAACATGTTAATAACTCATAGCCTTAATCCCTTGTGCTAACTGGAAGATTCATTATAAGATCACAGTATTGATTCAATCCCTTTTTAACAGTAAATATATCAGAATACTGCTCTTTAGTAAGATGAAATGTATTAATAATAATGCATGACATTATCATCACTAAAATGAAAAAGCATGGCTTATCACTCCATCTTACATTTTTCCAGTGCTAGATACAACACTGAAAAGAACAATTGCTCAAGTTTTCTGCCTAAACTCTTTAAAGTACCATGGTTATCAGTGGAGTGAATGTTAGAATGGATACCATGACAAATTTACTGTGACAAATGAAAGCATAATGCTAGATGAAATTGTTTTGCTGAATATTCCAGAAGTTTACCTCTGTAACTTAAAAGTGAAGTGGCTTATTTGTTTGAGAAACTTTGTTTCTGCATTGTTTATTTGTGATGCCTTTTTGTTGGTTTGTTTGGCTTGCTTGTCATTTTGTTGCTCACTTGACATTTTGCCATCAGATTTCTTTTTGCTGCTGGGTTTCCATTCTATTTTGGTGGAATTGTTTATTTTTTCAATTAGTTGTTGGCAGTGTATAGTTGTTTTAATTTTATAATTTCACCTGTGGATCTAATAGTAAACTTTTTGGAGTTGTGTTAGTTTTTTTCTCAAGTTTTACATATGTTTACAACAGCATGTTTATACCCTACTGCCATTTGAGTGGAGTACTATGTGTGTCTTTCAATTAGGAGACAAAAAGTAAAACCACAAACCCTACTCAATCCGGCTCTGGTGCCATGCAGATTTAGGTTGTTTCTTTACAACCTGGATGTCTATAATTGTACTTCAGTAAAGACACACATAAGCCAGTCTGCAAGTGTGCATGCCATTCACTATCATGGCAGGTTCAGGTGAAGAAGAGAGGATCATGTAACATCCAACATGTAGATTATTCTTCTGATTTGTGATTACTTATACTGGTACTATCTCAGTTATGTACATTACAACAAAAACAATGAAAGAAAAGCTGGTAACAGACCATATACAGAAAAACAAAGATATATGCATATTTTTTTTCATGTGGACTGACAGAACAACAGTTACAGTCTCCTGGCAGCCTTGACAATGGCCTGGGATGCATACAGGCAAACAAAAGTAAAAGAAACACAGTACCAGCAAAGTGTGATAGCTGCTTGGGATGTCAGTTCCCTATGTAACATTTTATCTAATTAGAAAAAAAAATACATATATGGGAGTGAGTCAACACAGTACCCTCAAAGTCCTGCACCTGTGCAGGTATGTAACTTTGTAGTAACAAAGAAAATAATATTTTGGCACAGAGGGATAAAGAGCTATTACCCAGATGACCTGAGTGTGATTAGTGGTTCATATGTGTGCTGGAGTTGGCATAGCAGTGGACAGGAGTGATGTGTCCTTGTTGGCTGTCCTCTCCTCAGGGTGCAGGTGGGGGGTATCTACTGAGACACATGTTCCCATGGATGAGTCTTCAGTGGAGACTGGAAACTTCATGGGAGTGCTGATCTGAAGGTGTCAGAGCTGTTCTGAGAGGTTACATGACTCTTGGAAGCAGGACACATGTCCTCATTGATGCAAAATACTGAATCCTGAACATATTTCTGGGCATGCAAGGTAGGGCTAAGGCTTCAAAGTACTGCAAAAACAGTGACATTCTCCTGAAGGCTACTTCAGTGATTACCCCCTTGGTCAAGATGTCCACTTACATGTAAAACTGCTTATATAAACTGAATGAGAAAAAAAATGCATTGGTCTCAGTTGTCATCGAGGGGCAGGAGGTTCATGGGCCTCAGTTGTCATCAAGGGGCATGAGGCTCGTATGGGCCTCAGTTGTCATCGAGGGACAGGAGGCTCATATGGCTTGTGGCTGTTAGGAACCTATGACAATTACCTCTGATATGGACATTCTTCCCTTTATGTTAGTGCTAATAACAAAGGAATGGCATATGTCTGGATCATTGTTCTTGTAATAGACATTAATAAGTAAACAGTTTTTACTCATTTATTCAAGAAATGCTACTAATCTCCATTACCTCTCCTTCTGTCTCATTACTGGCTATTTAATCACAGGTTCTGTGAACATGAAAGCTCTAGCTTTCATTACACTGTTAAAATGGGTCTATATTACTAGATCGAAACTTTAGTTAATCGAATAACTAAAGATCGATCTTATAATATTGAAACCTAAAATTGTTGAACGGATGATTTAACATAAGGAAACACTTCCCTTGGCCATTATGTGGATTATGCCCTTTTCTCCAATTTGCAGCAATCTCAGAGTTGGTATATTTAGTTAGGGGGTGTCGGGAGGTGTGGTGGGCGAAGCCCCCACTTGAATTGGGATTTAATTTTTAATGCGGCCAAGGGAAGTGTTTCCCCTAGGTTAAACCATCCATTTGACATTTTTAGGTTTCGATATTACAAGATCGATCTTTAGTTATTCAATTAACTAAAGGTTTGATCTTGCAATATACACTCATTAAAACTGTGCATTCATTTCTGTTGAAGTCATTCTGTTACCAGTTTGTACTATGCACTAATTTTGTCCTGCAGTGCAACAACCATTAGAACCAACCAGAGAATAATGCAAACCAGAACATATTCTGAGTTGTGGCTGAAAGTGCCTCAGTTTAGTGACAAATGCACTTACCAGTTTGGTATGAGGAAAGAACTCCAGTACTACAAAGTATTACATGAGATAGACAAACAAAATCAACAAAATCAACAGTCAGAATGTTTCATGGGAATCTGAATTTGTTTCCTGGAATAATTGCATGTTTGATGTGATAAAAGTGGATTCCATTTCTGCTGTTCTGTAAGAGTGACTGTATCCATCACTTTGTAGAGCAACCTTTCCTTCAGTGAGTTTCTTTTCTTTGCTGACTGTATTTTGTAATGTGCTGTGTCGGTAGTCTGAAATGGAATGGAATTATAAAATCTTTCTGTATTTCGCAAGCCCTTGCATGTCTTCTGCTATACACACACACATACACACACACACACACACACACACACACACACACACACACACACACACACACACACACAAAATATGCAGGTTGTATATATGTATTCACTTTTCCTCATAGTGCAGCATTTACACAGCTTGTAAATAACAATATCTCTTTCATATCTGGAAATGCTTACACAGTGCTTGCATCTCCTAAACTCAGGTATTACTGCCAGTAGATATCCCAAAATAACATCTGAAAATGAACACCTGGATCACTGTATCAAACTCGGTGTAGTTTGTTTGAAAGCAGCATTATTAATAACCTGATTTGTTCACAGAGGTATAGCAGATATAACATAACTGACCTTGTATACTTGTATAAAAGGATAGGAAGGCTACAGCACCCTTACTCTGGAGTAAAGATGAGGACCCTTATTCTGCTCACACTTCTTGGTGCTTGCTGGGCACAGTTTGATCCAAATGTTCAGTCTGGTAGGACAGCAATTGTTCATTTGTTTGAGTGGCGCTGGGCTGACATTGCTGCAGAATGTGAACGCTACTTAGGTCCCAATGGATTTGCAGGTCTACAGGTATAAATAAAACTTCTTTATTATGTAACCTTTAATATATAACAGAGACAATTTTAACCTGTAGCAAATTTATTGAACAATGAAAGATTGATGATAAAACTGCAGCAACCATGCACTTTCCTGACATTACAGCTATGGCTCTATAACTAAGTTCTGTGTGTCAATAATTATATGATAAAATGCATTAAGTAATCATGTTACCCAGGTTTCATATTTCTCATTGTTAGCAGTAATACCATTCACTCACTAGCTAATTTAAAAACAGTTTATTTGTAATCAGTATTCTTGGAAATACTACATTATGGCAAAGATAGCTTTTCTAATCTACAGTGACTGAAAATGAATGTTATTTTCTTTTAGATGTGGTGACATTAAAGATAAGTTGTAGAGTGTAAAGGGCAAAGTCACATAAACTCTGAGAATGTACATAAAGCCTCAAATTATACCCAAATACTGTTTTGAAGCACAGGTATTGGCTGAAATATGACAACTAATAAACTCTTGTTCTGATAAGCTATTTAATATCTTTACCAGTTAAAATCTACATCTGAATAGTTACAATAGCTTGGCAATGAACAATTGTTTGTTATGTAGTTTCTGTACTGGGCTGCAATCGCATTTGCCCAGGATGTGTTCAAAAGTACAGATCTGGTCTGAATAAAGTGGTGTAATCTGAACAGGCCTACATACATTTGGCAGGCATTGCAGCTGGCTCATACTGAAAATGTCTTTCTCAACACCAGCAAAACCATCTCTGCCTCTGTTCTCTTAGCTAGAAAATGTTTTCCAACTAAAAGAAGTACACTAGTCCTTCCATGTTTTACTTGTGGACTAAAATCAGACTATAATCTGAAGCAAAATTACCAGCTTCTTTCACTGAAAAGAAGCCGAATCCTAGCTGCAAGCTGATAAAAAATGGTTGTCAGGTAAGGAAATGCATTTCTGGACATATACGTTTATACACAGTCAGCAGTTCATTTTAATTACTGCATTATTTAAACTCTGCCCTTGTTTATATAAGTACTTTTTCTAGTATTCTGTTTTATACTGATAACCGTGGCTAGGAAGTTTGCAGTAGGTTCATTTTGTGTATTTGTATATTTGTTTAGCAAATCAATCATACATAAGTAAGATTAAATTGTCCCCACTCCCCACTCTCTTGTGTTAAATTATCCCCACTCTCTTGTGTTACATACTGCGGTGATGGTGCTGAGGTAGCGTTGTCGCCTCACAATAAGACGTTGTCCTGTTCAATTCTTAGCAAGAGTGTCTTCTGTGTGTAGACATGCATGAATGGGAGTACCTTCATTGAAGGTTGTGCGTCAGGGCCGGCAACTCGGCATGTAAAAATCTACTGCCAATCATTAGCGGATCGGAGTTCCGCTGTGGCGACCCCTAATCGGGAAAAGCCAAAAGACACAACAACAACAACAACTCTCTTGTGTTACAACTGAAGTATAAAGGACATTGAAGTGGGCAGACCTCAAAGTCCATTACTAGGGAGTATGGGCAGTGCCTCTCTAAAGAAAACTAGTGCCAAGTTATTGAGGCATCAACTACATTTATTCCTGCCAGTTTTCAGATAAGTGACTAAACATCAATGCTGCAAATGAACAAAATTAATAAATAAATACATATTTTAAGATATAATCCAAAAGACAGCTGATGAAGTCTCTGGTACTATTGATGAAAACGTATTAGTCTGTGTCAGCGTTAATGTGTTTTTGTGGCTGGTGACGTGATTTATGGTTCAATAAACTGTGTTGGTGGAAACGGCTATCCTGGTGCTCTCTTTTGGATTATTTGTTGAGATTTGGGCACTATTCTTTCTTTTAGTTGACTACATATTTAAAGATGTCTAATAACTTCATCTTTTTTAATTACAGGTGTCTCCTCCTAATGAAAATGCTGTCTATTATGACCCCTGGAGACCGTGGTGGGAAAGATATCAACCAATCAGCTACAAAATATGTACCAGATCAGGAAATGAACAAGAGTTCCAAGATATGGTTGCACGATGCAATGACGTGGGAGTAAGTACTTTTTAATTTTTTTTTTATGTTTTTATAATAAGTACTCCATGGAAGCATGTATTTTTCTTTAACAACCTTTCGGTTCATTTGATGTGCTATAGACTTGACATTCCCTTTGTCTCTTTGACAACTTCCATGCCTGTTTCCTCATTCTCTTTTATTTTAACTAGTATCAGGGGAGACATGGCCATTAGCAGGCAGACTAATCAAAAGAATTAGTCTGCAGGCTGCATCGTACACGGAAAACATGAAAAGTCTAAGCAGTCTTTCATATACATGTGAAACAGTGGATCTGTCCTTCAGTTAAAAATGTATCGACTGTATTGCTTATGCTTTTTATCTTCAGTACAAATAATATTGTACATATAAATAAAACCTGGATACAAGAAAACTGCAACTTACTTACGGCAGGAAACAACGTACAAAAACTCTTCCTTTCCTCGTTCCCGCAGTATAATTTTATACCCCATTCATATCTCACCAAATCATTTCAATGAACAAACCAGTAGCCTAAGCACTATTACAAAGGTATTTTATCATGTGAAGCATGTTAAAGCATTCATTTATCTGTCGCATTTAGCATATTATTTATTGTTTCTTCAAAACTGCTACTCATAAGAAAAGCAATGCATATTGAGATGGGTGGGGCAATGGGTGGAGCAAAGGGTGGGGCTTTTGTCAGGTTTTTGCCTCTTCCAAATGTGACAACCCTAATTGACATTATCACATGCACATTTGTACCCACTATATAGTGACAAGTGACACTCACTGTATACTCATCACCCATATTCTATTGTGGATGTAATTGTTAATTGTTGATTTATTCCTCCAACTTGTTTGTATAATATCTTCCTAAATATTCTAGCCATGTGAGACAGTAAAACTATTGTTTTATTCATTAAAAAATACCTCTGATGAAGATTCTTATCATATGTCTGAAGCACAAGTCCTTAATATGTCAATGAATTTGCGAAGTTTGCTGCAGCTGAAAGTGATCTTTTTGTACTGCCATTCAGCACATCTGACATTGACAGTTCTCAGTCTTTCTTGAAGTTTCACATTTTATTTCTCTTAAAATATAACATTTATCACCACCTTTAATGTATGATTATATTAGTATATTGAGAAGGTAACTTGACAGCAACTTATAGTAGTCATCCGTCCTAATCTCTCTCTCTCTCTCTCTCTCTGATTTCTCCTTCATAGAGGAATAGACTTATCACTGTCAGGTTTTGTTATTTTAAAATGAAGAAATTATGATTCTAGCACAGTTAGTTTCATTCTTATGATCAAAAATCAACTCAGTATACATTTCAACTTGGACAGAATTTAGTTCTAACTGAATGAACATGGAATTCTCATGCAAACATCATCTCAAGATAACAAATGTGCTCATAGAATGGTGATTTCCTTTGAGTTGCAGTGTGGTAATAAGGTACTCTTTAATACTTAGCAAATATGAACTTTTACTTTTAACTTTCAGCTGATACTGGATTTTAAGTATCAAATTCAATTTGTATTTCTGTCTCTATTCATCAGGTGAGATACTAACTCCATACTAGGTAAAGAAAATTCATGTTCATAAACATTGATAGATAATAAACTGAAAAACTTGATATAAACATCAATATTTATATCAGACTACAGCTACAACATTTATAAATCTTAAAATATAAAATATTAAGGACAAGGGACTAAAGGTGGAGGTGTCTCTATTTACATCAAAAATAAATATACTTCAAGGCTGGTCAAACAGGGCAATGCACTTGAGCTGCTCCATGTTCAAATCACCATAGGTAAAAATCCATTAGCACTTCCTTGCAAGCTATAGGTCCCCCTCTGTGACCCAGAAAATCCATTCCATGTATTTAAACTTATTAAAAAACTATCTAACCCAATACCATATTCATGGGTGACTTTAATTACCCCTGTATTAACTGGGAATCCTCTAGGACACCAAACGTACATGCACAGAGATTCCTAGATTTTGTAAACACAAACTTCCTGGATCAGATAGTCAATACACTGACTAGGGGTGCAACCATACTGGATCTGTTCCTCACTAATATGGGAGACTGTTACACAGCCCCTATTCTAATGCCTTTCTCTGGTAAGCTCAGACCACAAAATGGTCATCTTTGAAGTAAAAATAAAACCTGGACCCCCCCAGCTAAACCTGGAATATTCAGGAACCATTCTAAGGCTAACCTCCTGCTATTAATTGAGAACCTGGCAACATTTCAAGTTCCCATAAACCCTCAGAACACTGCTGCCTATGCAGAACTATTCACAGAAACCCTGTACAAGCATGTTAATAGCTGCATAGAGGCAGCTGTACCGAGTAGGAAGAAGTACAGAACTAACTAAAAAAACAAACCACCCTGAAGGAATCACAAAATGAATAGGCTACATAACAGGAGGAAGAAAATCATGGCAAAAATTAGGAGGTGCAGCACCCAGCAGGATAAAAGCAATCTTATCAAACTAAACTATGATGATACGGAGGAGGATGGCCATCCTGTGTATCCAAGAGATGAGATGGAAGGGCAGTGCAGTAAAGCCACTTAGCTTGGGATCCAGACTCTACTACTCAGGAGGGTGACAGGCTAGAAATGATATAGGAATTGTTGTGAGAGAGAGAGCCTTCAGAAGGCAGTGAGGGATATCATCAGAATTAATGACAGATTCATGACAATCAGACTCCAGTGAAATGATAGGGCAGTATTCATAATCTCAGCCTATGCCCCACAGCAGGGCTGAGATATTGAGGAAAAGAGTGCATTCAGACAGCAGTTGCAGGACCTATTAGATAAAGCAGGACAACATAAACTGGTATTGATAATGAGTGACTTGAATGCACATATTGACACAGAGAGAACAGCATATAAGGACTGCCTGGGTCCACATGGGTGGGGCTACAGGAATAAAGAAGGAGAAGCCATTCTGGGATTCTGTCTGGCAAATGGCTTGATAGTAGCCAACACATGGTTCAGAAAGAGAGACAGTCACAAGATCACATACAAGAGTAGCCAACATGCAACTCAGGTAGACTTCTTCCTAGTAAGTAAAAGGCACTGGGGTAGAATCCATGATTGTAAAGTCAACCCCAGTGAAACAGTCAGCCCACAGCATAAACCACTAGTTGCCACAATCAGCTGCAAGCAGTGGTCAGAGAAGAGTCTAAGGTTAACAGAGACCAGGCTGAAGACCTGGAGGTTGACTGAAGAGAAAGTACAACAGTTCAAGGAATTACTCAGGGCTCTAGCACCCTAAGAAGAGGAGGAAATAGGTGGAGGTGAACAAGAATGGCAGCACCTAAAAACAGCATGTGTTATAACTACAAAAGAGATATGTGGCCAAGCCAGGTATGGAAATAAGGTGCCTAAGGAAAGCTGGTGGTAGAATGCAGAAGAGCAGGAAGTCAACAAAACAAAAAGAAGTGCAGGAAGAAGTGGGAGATAGAAAAGATTGACCAGGCTAGGAAGGACTACTAGTTGGCTAAGAAAAAAGCTAAAAATGAAGTTACTATAGCCAAGAATTGGGCATTAGAGACACTCTACCAACTTCTGGAAAGTGACTCAATAAGTGGCACAAAAAATTATATCAGGTTGCAAGGCAAAGACAAAAACATAAAGAAGATAGTCAGACACCCTTCATAAGGGATGCCAGCAACAACCTGCTCACCAGCCCACAGGGCATCAAAGGCAAATGGAAGGAGTATTTCCAGCAGCTTCTAAATGAAGAAAACCCCACAGAAGCTGTACTGCCCCAGAAGCAGCCTACAATGAGAGAATAGAGGAGCCCACCCTAGAAGAAGTAAGAACAGCTGTAAGGAAAATGAAGTCAGGAAAAGCAACAGGCGCAGATGAGGCCACAGCAGATATGATAAAGATGCTGTGTGAGATAGGGGAGAAATGGCTCCTGACGGTACTCATAGCAGTGTGGAGAGAAAGGTGTATCCCAGATGACTGTTGAATAAGCATACTCATGCCAGTGTACAAAAACAAAGGGGACATCCACAATTGTGGGCAGTACAGAGGCATCAAACTTCTATCACATTGCATGAAAGTTCTGGAGAGGGTGATTGATAAACAGATACACAGAGTAGTAGAATGTAAGATGAGAGATGAGCAGTTTGGATTCAGATCAGGATGCAGCACAATTGACCCAATGTTTGCAGTGAGACAGATACTTGAGAAGACGCTAGAGATGAGGAGAGAGTCCAACTGGGCATTCCTAGACTTGGAGAAAGCATATGACAAAGTCGCAAGAAAGCTGCTCTGGGAAGTACTGCTGTGGTTTGAAGTCCCATGGATGATGTGGCATTACAGGCAGACTCTGAGCTAGAACTTCAGTAAAGGATAGGAGAATGGAATGGAAAACTGAAGGCACATGGGATGAAACTAAGTACAGCTAAGATGGTCATAATGGCAGCAAATTGGAGAAATCAGAAGAAGCTGAGAATAGAGATAGAAAGGAAGATAGTGGAGCAGGTAAACAGCTTCAAGTATCTTGGAGGGGTGGTTGAGGAGAAGGGAAGTCTGAATGAAGAGGTCAAAGCTAGAATCAGAGGGGCTGCAGCCAACTGGCATAGAGTGTCAGGTTTAGTCTATGACAGAAGAATGCCAAAGAAGCTGAAAAGTAAGGTGTACAAGACAGTGCTGCGACCAGTACTACTGTATGGTGCAGAAATCTGGGCAGTAAAGGGAGAACAGTTGAAGAAGCTAGAGGTGATGGAAATGAATTGCTTGACAAGGGTAGTAGAATGCACACTGTGGGACAGTCAAAGAAAGCCAAAGTAGCTCCAACTGCAGAAAAGATCAAAGAGAACAGATTATAGTGGTTTGGATACATGCAGAAAAGCACAAGACCATCTTGTGAGGAATATTTGGGACAGACAGGAAGAAGGTAAGAGGAAACAAGGATGTCCAGCAAAGAGGTGGATGGATTGTGTGAAACAAGATCTGCAACAGTCAGGTATGAGTGTTGAAGAAGGCAGGAGTGTGGCACTAAATCGAGAGAGTTGGTGACAGTTAACACAATACCCCGACCCCATGTAGAAAAACTGGGAAACAGGGGGCTGACGATGATGATGATCAAACTAAACAAATAAATCAGAGGACAAATAAAGTCTACCAAAGCCAAATTTGAGGTAAGTTTGGCCTCCCAGGCCAAGGACAACCACAAAGCATTCTTTAGCTATGTCCACAACCTCAAAGGCAATACACAACTGTGTGCAGAGCTCATTGTAAATGCCACCTATACTGAACCAGAAGATATAGTAAAACTCCTGTCTGAAAAATTCAGCTCCAACTTTACCCCTCTCACCCCCTCAACCTTCCCTCAGGAAATATCATGAAATATAACTCCCCTAATATAACTAGGGAACAGATCCTTAATATTCTCTCTAACACCAAAAACATTGCATCAATGGACCCAGACAATATCCCAGGATGACTTCTGAAATTACTATTTATCTGTAGCCTCCAAACAGGCTTCGTGCCTCATGAATGGAGAAAGGCAATAGTCATCCCTCTGCATAAAGGTGGGCCATCTACAGACCCTGGAAACTACAGACTCATAACTCTCACTAGTCCTATATGTAAAGCCATGGAAAGAATTATCATGGAGATGATCAATAGAGATATAGTAAACCTCCAGACACTGGACCCAACCGAGTTTGGTTTTGTCAAGGGCAGATCAAGCCTACTCAACCTAGTGGACTTCTTTGAAAGGGTCACCAAAGTAATGGATAAGGGCAAAATTGTTCACACTGCCTACATTAACTTGGCCAAGGCATTTGACACAGTAACCCATTGGGCATTTGCCAAACTCAAGAGGTTACGTACAAACCTGTATGTCACCAGGTGGATAGCCAACTAGCTCACAAACAGGACCCAGGAAGTTAAAATTGGGGAGTCCACCTCTACAAAGAGAACACTCACAAGTGGAGTCCCTCAGGGATCAGTCCTTAGACTGCTCCTTTTTGGCATTTACTTGTCAGAAGCAAGGCCAATGTCAGTGGTCTCTGGCTGACTAAATTTGCAGATGATTGCAAATTAGGAGCTGTCACTGAATCTCACACTGACACAAATGTTCTCCAGGAGGGGCTGACACAGACAAACAACTGGTGTCAGAGCCATGGACTAAACCTAAATGCCAAGAAATGCATAATAGTATCCTTTGGGAAGTCATCCATCCCTAGTAACTATCATATTGACAAGACACCCCTTATAGTTTACCCAGTAGTCAGGGACTTAAGGACACACATAGATAGCAATCTAGCCTTCTCCATCATGTGTTTACAGTACTGTTGAAACCATTCTATGCTGCACAACTTATAAACAAAGGTATGGCATCTGAGTCCAAGGAAGTCATTGTTCCACTGTATTCATCATTCATCAGACCTATCATTGAGTACAATGCCTCCTTTGGTATGTACCTAAGCAGGCATATCCAACAACTGGAATGTCCACAGAAGTTCCTCACTAAAAGAATACAGGGCATAAGTAAAATGTCCTATGCAGACCGCATCAAGGCCCTATCCCTGTATTCTATCTCCTACAGGCTTTTGAGGGGAGAGCTATGCCTGACATACAAGGCATTGTCAGAGCCCACTCTGATGGACCTCCTGCATATCCACAAAACAAACAGCACTGGAATTACCCATTTGAAAGACTTAAACCTTGTCTGTGATATAAATAGCACCTGCTGGAGAGATAAGTATGTATCCCAGAGACTACCCTGTCTATGGAACAGGCTCCCCATCCATGTGAAGCAGAGTTCCTCCACAACTCAGTTCAAGTGCAACTTGGACAATTGGATGGGAAACTGGAAATTCATCCATGGCTTGGCACCTATGTCTCTAATGGACATAGGTAACCTGTAAATGGTTCATCTCTCAGGCCCATGCTTCAACTTATCAAGTGTATCAGAACTTGTCAGAGATTTGGGATGCATGGCTGGGTTTAAAAAGGCCCTTGTAGTCATTAGCCTAGTAAACACCTATGAACCTATAAGCTGAAATAAAATCAAGCAAACTTATAAAAAGACAACATGTCATCTAATATAGTATGGTAAAAAGTTGGGAGACAATATATTTGCCACTATTGTAAACAAATCAATTATCTGTACTTTTGAAATGAAACTAGCAAGGGATGTTCCTATGGACCTAATCAGTAATAATTGAAATTTGACTATCTTGCATCAAACCTATTGCTTCTGGATTAAGCTGTGTCTTGATATGACGGCAAAATGGATTAAGTAGTTATAGTTAATGGATAGAGGTGTGACCGAATGGATGGACTGATGTATGAATGGTTGGACAGATTTATAGATGAATGGATGTAAGATAAATGAAGGACATTACTGCTTGGCTATTTTAATTCCACTATATGTTTGTTCCACAACAAAGCCACATTCTATATTTACCCATGGTGCACATTTGAACTGCTTGCAGGCATTATTTCTTTAATCCTTAACAAAAGCATGCCTTCAAAAATGGGCAGTACAGTCAGATGTAGTGGAAGTAAATCATTAACAAATAAATCCCTTACTGACTCCATTGAAAGTTGGACCTCTCAACTAGACTTTCTGACTAACAGTGACACCTAGTTAACAGTCTGTTGAATAATGCAAAAGATTAAGACTTTGAGCAGTTAATGAGGTGCTTCCTGTTGCCAGGGTTTGAATCTTTGTCTTTATTTGACTGTTGTGTGGCTCTGAGCAAGTCACTTTGCCAAAGAGATCTCTCTAGGGTATTGAAGAAATTGGGCTAGGCTCCTTAATGGTCACCTGGACCCCTACCTAGCAACTACCAAACACATGAAATAAATAAATAAACAAATAAGTAAATAAATGAAATAAAGAAAGAAAAACAGCAATACCAGTATAAAAATCTGTAATATCTATCCATATCTATGTATGTATCTATCTGCATGTCTGTCCATCTGTTTGTCTAGCCATCTATGCTACTGCATGCTTTATAGCATTTTATTGACCTCAACAAGACCACATCTCTGCAAGACAAACTGTGGATAGTGCATAGTAGTGAAAAATAAAGAACATGGCTGACTGGGTATGGACTGATGATGGGGGAGGGGCTGATGGTGAGGGTGGGCATGAAAGGTACATGACAACTTACCATCCAGTGGAATTAGGTGGTCACTGTGATGTCACTATCTGCTGGAGACAGATATATATATATATATATATATATAGAGAGAGAGAGAGAGAGAAAGAGAGATGTTTATGGTATGCAGTGTGAATGCTTTCCTTGAATGTGTGTTGGATCATGCACACTCCTAAGACAAGGCAATAGGTGCTCTCAACTGCAAGGATATACATTAGCGACCAAGAAAAGAGGTCTGGACAGAAAATGGAAAGTCATTAATGGCTGCCTGTATGGCAGCTATTCCTTGACTGGCATTCATCTCTGTGGGGGATAAATGGGTGCATTCATAGCTAGGCAGTTGTCAGGCATGAGGACAAAAAAAAAGGATTAAAAAATGCAGAATATAGAATGACTAATCTTGGATGCAGTTTTCCTTTAATGTCTCAAACATTAAGGTTATGCATTTCTGGTTCTAATAGTCTTCATAGCAATGATGTACTACCTAACTTGTAAGTCTGAATCTGGTGCTCTCAAATATCAGGTAAAACCTTTCAAGCACCAGGGCTTTCTCTTTAATTTGGAAGTGTCATTCTTGGATCAGATTTCCTTTGCTGAAAAAAAAAAAAAGACTTTTGAAGGTGGGACTACTGTATCACATCAAATGCTTTATATGTCCCAAATGTGAAACTGCAAATGCCAAAACAGTTCTTCTCCTCTTGCCTCTATATGCCACTGACATCTCCTGCTTAGTTTAAACTAGACAGGGATTAATATATTTAGTTTTTTATACAGCTGGATTGCATGCTTCATCCTGGGAACAGCCAGGCATACCCGTTAGTGTGCTATAGTGTTATAGCTTGACTGGCTTGTTCTGACTGATAGATTGAACTATACCCAAATCTCTGACATCCTTTTCCAGCTGGATGCTCCTCCTATTTTATCATAACTCCTCATCCGATACTCCCCCAACTCATATCTTGCAACATCAAATGCTTTTCTTCTTTGCAATAAATGTACTACTTACACAGCTGGGGCACATAGCACTTCTTATATGTCACTTCCATTGTGGAATTCTTTACCCAAACAGAAAAACAAATTCCACATGAGCCTTAAAATCTTCTTTGTAAGATTACCTCTGACCCACAAAGAAGCATGCATATTACCAACAAGTACAGCACTTGCCCAAGTGACTATCCCTCTTGTGTTAAACAGACCATGCCTCTCTGAAACCTTCTAAAGCAGTGTAATATTGCCCAAATTCTATTAATTTATCTGTACATTTGTCTGTTTATGTCCTACTTCTGTTGCAATCCTCTTTGCTGTTATATATGTATTTGAGTTTGCACTTTATGGAGACATCAACCCAAAGTCTTCTTTGAAAATGGGTCATAGGCTTATTGGGACTACTCATTTATCAAATTTCAAGAAAACAAAATAATCAATAAATACATTTAATGTCTGAATAATCAATAAATACATTTAATGTCTGAAACTTATGACTGAAAGTTCTTTGAACAGTAGTGAGTGAAACAACCATCTTGTCCAAATAAAGACTGAAATTGCAGAAAGACTGAAAATGAACCTTTGTTTCCTATTGTTATAATTTCTTAGGTGCGTGTTTATGTAGATGGTGTGATTAATCACATGTGTGGAGCTGGAGGCCCAGGTGGCACCCAGTCTACTTGCGGAAGTACCTACTACCCAGGAAAGGAAGACTTCCCTGCTGTGCCATTTTCTAGCTGGGATTTCAATGATGGCAAATGTTACACAGGAAGTGGGAATATTGAAAACTATCAGGATGCCACTCAGGTAAGAAATAATATTAAACCTGCAATCTTTTTGTCTACAAAAAATTAACTGAAAAATGGTACATAAATGTTGTGAGGAGCAAAGTCTATCAATGAGCACTTACAACTGTATATGGCAATCGTTATGATGAACAAAGCGGGTAAGCTGTACACATGTGCATGTTGTGTGTTTGTATACATGTGGGTATATATAAATATGCACACACACACACACACACACACACACACACACACACACACACACACACACACACATATATATATATATATATATATATATATTACATAGTATATATAATGATAATATAGTTTAGCTTTAATCATATATTTCACTGCTGCATGTTTAATAAAGACTGTTTATTACATGGTTTGTTGAGATGAGTAAGGTTTGATATGTTGCCTTGATATACAGTAGATCATTAAATATCTGAATGAGTACACTGATATGCATTATTCTTTTGTGCTTAATTACTGGAGTTAGAATCATAAAAATACTTATTAGTAAGGTATGAAGCAGTGGAATTTGTTTGGTGAGTTAAAGGCGTATGGAGTTTAACAAATTAAATTGCCTGGAATTCTGATTCTAACTTCTGTTTTTGGTCCCTCTTGACATGACATGACTATGGCATAATATAATAAACCTGTTAGCCAGACATGCACATACCAAGAAACTCAAAAGTGTAGCTTCTGTCCTCAGACAGCTACCCTGCCCACTACTAAACTATGACACCTTCCATCAGTTTTCCCTCCCATCTTCTGCCTCACTATCAACCACCCTCTCATTTGGTGCATTCCATGGCTGTTACTCTCACTGGAAAAAAATGCTTTCTCTTTTCCCCTGTTAAAGGCTGAATTCCCTGTATTTTTTCACATATACCTATTCCTTCCTTCTACCTTCTCTAAAGAACTGCAAACCCTCATCCCTATGTTATAGTCTTAGATTTCCATGTTATGTTCTTTCTTCTGCCCCAGTTTCTAAAGTCTTTTTCTGTTATTGCATCCTTTCACCAATTTCTTTGTCCTCATATCTTTTTTTCTATAAGTTTTACAGGTTCAATGTACTTTTCCCCTGTAAGGTTTGCAGGGCATCATATATAACTTAAAACAAGGACTAACCAAAACCCTGTACAGCAGTACATCATATCACTACCCATACAGTCAACTCCCTTGGGGTATTACTAAGAATTTCATTAACTTTCACTACTGATTCAACATATTTGTCATTATAGATAAAGCTCAATTTTATACATATTCTCAAGTTCTTTCCCCCTTATATCACACTGTATTTTAGATAACATTTAAGTTTTATCATGGGATAGCTTTTTTGGCATTTGTACATACAACCAAAAATGATGTGGTGCATGAAGAGGACACACCTGAACACAGTAATCAACCAGTAAATTTAAAACATTATTGAAAAGTTGTGTTTTTGTCCACATAAAATTCAGTTGGACTTCATAAGTACGAAGTAAAATACCCCTCCCCTCTATATAAATACTTTCACAAATTGTTACAGAGTTTTAAAGTCACAGTAAATATAAAATAATCACGCAAAAGTACATTAGTAATCTTTAGCAGGTTCATTAAAACCTTGCAAAATAAAAATAGTAGTTTGTTGGACCTTGTAATAAACTGATTCCATGACCCAAAGGTTCCCCACCAAAAATTATTGTAAAACATTAAAAAAGTATGAGTGTGAGTTTTTATGTAAACTAAAGGGTTTTTTAAAAAAATATGAACACATATATGATATCACTAAGAAAAATATGACCAAAGCATTGCACAGACATTTGTTGATTTGCTAAAACTGCACTGGTTTTAAATTTGGAATTTTGAAGATAGTATCTCCAGACCCGAGAGGAGAAAATGTTGGACTATACAGAACAGTTCTGTTAATTAAGACTGGATTCCATCACATCTATAAGTTTAAATGAGTCCACATCTTTAACACCAGTGTTAAAAATGAGGGAAGACAAGTTATAATTATGATCCCCTTTTTGGATATATATTTTTTTTTTTGTGTGGCAAGATTTACATCTTTGTATATACATTCACTGACAGTTTATTTTTCATATACATTTTTTTACAACTCTTGTATTTAATTTTAAGCAATTCAGTTTATTCATTGAAGCATTGTATACTCATATTTTTAAACATTTTAATAAATATAATGGCTGATTACTCTGTTCAGGTGTGTTGGGTGTGTTCCCTACTTGTACCACATCTTTTCTGGTTACTACTCCTTTACTACTCCTTGGTTTCATGGTACTTAGACACTTTTTTGTAAGTTTGTGTAATATGTACATACAGACTGGTCTGTACTGACATTCATTGTCATTCTTTGCCTTTCTTTTATAATATTGTTCTATATTATAATATTGTTCCATTTTTTATATTTACAATTCTGACTGTAATTTGTAAGACTTTAATGCCTCTAGACCCATGCTGTACCTGAAAAGGTTCTACAGATTAGTGTACCAACCCGGTTAACAAAGACTAAATCAATCAGTCATTTAGTCAAGCATATGCCTTTTATAGACTACCAGCCCCAGAATGTATCACTAAATACTTTATAAAATTGAAATTTAAATGGAATTTCCATGCCCATTTTGCAATATTTTTGATCTTGTTGGACACTACTACATTTGTGACTGATGAATCCAACTTACAACTGCCTGATAGTAAATTCATGTTATCCTTTAGCCTTATGACTATACATGATATGTGTACATTGAAATGCATAGTTTTCCTGTTATGAACATTTGGAAAAATCAATCTACTTGGTACCTTCCACACATTAAATAACACTTTCCTACCAATTTCTGTTGAATGTTGTATCAATAACTACCCTTTAATGCACCCCACCAACCATAAATTCAGCCATTATCATTTACCTGTCCTACACAATTCTGCATGGTACTAAACTGAACACCTTCCTGAAGTTCAGGAATGTTATATCTCCTTAATTAAAGTTAATCTGTGTTCCATAAGAAAAAAAATGTTCCATTTGTTTATTAACAATTTGACAGAATCCAAAATATTAGTAATCTTAATCAATGCTATATCTTTACAGTTAAGTGATAATGTAATTCCTAGATTTTTTAATTATATTGTCCCAATATCTCATTAATCTTATTTAATGGCTCTTTTAATTCTTTATTTATAAATAAGGATATTAATTTTACTATTATTAAAATTAACACCTGACAAGGATTCAAAAACTTTAATGAACTAGATTTATCAATATTATCAATTGTCAATAAAAGATCATCCACAAAGAGATGGATTTTAGATTTATAATGATCATTTATTTTCAATGAAGCTACTTATAAATTGGATCTTATATAATTAGCCAAGTCTTCAATCACCAAAGCAAATAATAAGGGAAATAGTTAACAGCCTTGTTTTGTTCCTTTATAAATCTACATCTTCTTTCTATTGAGACTTATTTTCATGGAAATTATAGCTGCCACGCCTCATAAATTAGAACTCATGTATAAAAAGACTTAAATGTTGGGGACGAAAATTTATGCTAAAAGTTAATTGGCAATACATGTTTCTTAATTGTGAACTCTTACAATCTTTCTGAAAAGAGATCAATGGCTTTTTGAAAACTCTCTGGACAAAGTTAATTTATTTAAAACATTAGTTTTATTTAACACTCCAATTCCTAGACGTGTTCCCAAAATACATTATCCTTTTCTCTGGAGTCTTTTAGTTATTACTAGAAAAGTTATCACAAAAAACTGGGAAAATGAAATTACTCCCTTCTTTATGGAACTTATAAATATTGCAAACATTGTATGTCAGAATGATCATTAAGATTAGAACAAATATGTTTACCTCTGAATATAGTAATTGGTTAAAATAGAATGTATTGTTAGGAAAATATTGATTTACAAATTTTACAATATTTATCTTAATTAACATGCTTATAGATCTTTTTTTAATCATAAGGCCTAATTGTTTTGATGTAGACATTATTGTAAATAGTCTGTTTTTGCTGTTTGATTGTTTGTTCTTGTTTTGCATGTTAATATACTGCATTAATGTGTTACATTTGAATAAAACTCTTTAAAAAATAAAAAAGGGAACAATATGTCACTGGAAACATTTTGTGTAGTTTGCTGTTAATCCATTCAGAGAGGTTAGTCAGAGCTAACTGACAGATGTGAAGCCACGCTGCCATTTTTCCTTAGTATAGTATCTGCAAGAAAATTGTTCTTCTGTACCACTTTGCATGTCTCTGATGGCAGAACTGACCTATACATGGACTTTCAAAAATGGTTATATATCTATCTATATATATATATATATATATATATATATATATATATATATATATATATATATATATGGTTTGGTTGTATTGTTTCTGATCTTTTTCCAGTATACTTCTACATTTTCCCTCTGTAAGTAAGAGGATAAACAGTTTCATCAGAGGTTGTCTAATTAACACAAGTACTTCTTAGTACTAGTGTTGTAATCCAACCAGCTCCCAAATTGTATATGCCTTCTGCCCCTTACATACCTCATCATCCTCTAATACTGCAATCTGACAATCATTTCAGTGTTTGTCTCCTGAAACCACTCTTCTGTTCTGTTTATAACTCCTCTGAACTCTCTCTTTTTATTTACTATTCCAGCTTACTCCTTAGCTCACTTAAAACCTGTACTATTTCATATGTAAGAATTATAATTGTTCACATTCTATTAATTTTTAACTTTATTTTCCCCTTAAACTATCTAGGTATTTTTTCCTTTTCTGATTTGGTATTCCTAATCACTTTTCATCTCATTTCCTACTATAAAGTATTTCCATATTTCATCTGCCCCACTTCTGGGCATCTACTTGTGTAACATTCTCTTATTTTTCTTTTATTGTGGTTGCTTTAAAAATCTGTCCCTAAAAACATGCCTCCTTTTTATTCCTTACTTCTTTCTATAAATACATGTTACCATCTGTACCTGTATCTCCTACTTTAATTAATTCCAAAGTCACTCAGATTCAGCCTTCTCCCTGTATTGTGTTATACCTCCATTTATCCTAACATACAGCCTATCTAATCTGCTCTCCAAAACTTCTTACCCAGTGTCCTGTACAAATGGTTCTGTAATTACTGAGCCCAATATGTTCTTTCATGTCACACAGGCGTATAAAATGCATCTGCTAGTAGATGAAACCCTTACTAAGCGCACAATACCTGGTCCCACTTTCAGCTGACGTATATGCATATCTTAGCCACACTAGCAGCATAGTGCTCTGAATAGCCATTGTTCACTGACATCTCACTGGTGTAGCTGCAGGTTTGCATCTGCATTTCTGACAAAGTTCAGCCTGCATAGTGTGTTACAGAGAGCAATGCATGGTGAATAGGAAGAGGCCAGTGGCTACTTTTCTCTCTCAGAAGAAAGGAATGGGTAGTATTGTTGCTTGATTGCCACCTGAGGAGGGGGTAAAAGGCAGCATTCATAGCCTATAGTAAGGCACCAGATACCTTTGCAAAAATGAGAATATGCATAAAGGCAAATGCATATCTTCCTACATGATGCATTCCATGCATGGGTCCTAAGAACTAGTTTGGGACACATAAGAGAAGACATTGCTGATGTAATGCACAATGTTTGAAGTTCATGGCTTTGTGTCTTTATCCAATGTAAGAGAGTATATGTGGAAGAAAGAAGGAAAGGATGAAAAAAAGTACAGTAATAGTTGGCAGGAAGACTGAAAGCTCAAGAAGCTGAAAAGAAAAGAAAGTAAAAATGTACCCATCTTACATATTTTCTTCTCCCAGGTTGCAAGTTGATAAGTCCATTTTTAAACTATTTATTATCAGCCATTCCACATCTCCACTGTGAACCTTTTTTCCCAAGGAATCAACACCAATATTTGTGTTTTTTTACTCATTCTGCCAGGCTTAATTTAGCATGATATAAGTTGTAACTTCCACAACACAGAATACCACTTCCTTCCAAAACCAAGTCCTCCTGTATTCAAAAATTACCTGGAATATTTATATCTTGATATGTTTTTTTTTCCTGGTGTATTAGCCTCACTCATCACATTTTTGTATATGCTTTCTTTTTCTAACCCTATATCTGGTAGACCTACCTTTTACCCTAAGCTTTTAACATTATATAACATCACCTTGCAACATTTCTGATAATAGAAGAAAGTACAGAAAGATTTCAGAAGTTGGTTTAAGGGAAATCTGAATAACCCACTTCTTTGATAAATGTATTTGCATCACTGCTTGTTGAAAGGATTCTGCAGAAACATTCCATCATCCTTTTGTACCTTTTCATATTCCTAATATATTACACCATATATATATATATATATATATATATATATATATATATATATATATATATATATATATTTATTTATTTATTTATTTATATCCCCACAGGCCATAATAGCCACATACTCAAATACTTTTTGTCTTGGATAAATCAGATTATACTGCAGAAAACTATAATCCTATGAGATACCAATATTAATTGGCTAAACTTGGACACCCCCTCCCCAGTAAACAGCATAAACTTTCAATGTTATACCCAACTCATTACTACTCCCACTCATGGTCTAGCAACAGACTCAGAATCAACCCTAGTCTGGATACTTGTAAGTAACCCATCCCCAAAACTACTCAAACTCAGGCATCCTACCAAATACATTAAGTGACCACCTTCCAGCATATACCTATAGGACTCACCCTCAAGCAATCAAAATGCACTCATATAGAACTTCCAATAAATTTGCCCACTTTGACCAAAATGAGTATATAAGTATCCTAAACTCCCATAACTGGAACCCATTAAAAATACTCCCCTTAGATGAAGCCGTTGACTATTTCAATAAACTCTTTTTAAATACTCTCAGTAGCCTAGCTCCAATGCATACAAAATGAACCAAAACTAAACCATGCCCCCTGTGAACAAAACTTACAAAACAAACTATCTTTCTTAGAAACAAAGCGTGAACAATATGGCTGAGAGATAGAACAAAACAAAATGAACTTTCTTACAAACAACTCTGTAACAAATCAAAAAAGCTAGTGATATAAGATAAAAAGATTATTTATCTGCTAATCTATCTACCTCATATAACAATCTCAAAAAAAGTTGTAAGTCTGTCTCCTCTCTGCTTAACCCAGGCACCATCCAAAACCCAACCTCTGCACCAAAAAAAAATTCACAAGAAATTTCCCAAGATTTTAATACCCATTTCATCTCTACCATTAAAAAGCTACTCAAAGACTGCCCACCCAGTCCAAACACACACTTTCCACCACTTACAGAACACACCCCCTCCCCTTCAGCTTACTCTAATACACAACCAGCCAACTCCTTCACTATCCAACCTGTACCCACGTCTCTGATCTTGAAACTCCTAAAACAACTCAAACCTTGCTCACTGGCTGCAGATAATCTTCCCCCTGAATATCTGCAACTAGCAGCCAGCGCAATAGCATACCCAGTTACCATTCTCATAAATCACTCTCTCTGAAACCTACATTCCTCTTCTATGGAAAAAATCCATCATTATCCATATACACAAAGGGGGAAACTCCCATGATCTTACTAACTACCGCCCTATCTCTATACTCTCCCCACTATCAAAAATCTCAGAAAAATGGGTTCACTTACAACTACTTAAACACCTCTCATATAATACTCTTCTGTCCTCTACAAAACATGGGCTCCGGCCAGGGCATAGCACTATTACTGCTCTACTGTCTTTCACTGACATTGTCAACAAAGCCTTAGACGCAGGCCATCCTACCTCTGTAATCTTATTAGACCTATCTAAGGCTTTTGACACTGTGTCACATACCAGGCTAAGTAAACCAACTATCAAAGCTTGGCTGTTCCCCAAAATCTCTCAACTGGTTTACCTCTTACCTGCAGAACAGGAAACAATCTGTAAGGTGGTTAAATGTTCAACCCTATTACCAACCTAACAATATAGGAGTACCGCAAGGATCCATTTTAGGTCCACTTCTGTTCAATGTTTTCATCAATGACCTGCAGAAAGCCCCACTAATCCAAAATCTCAGCCAATAAGCTGATGATCCAGCACTGATATCTACTTCCAACAATTACTTAGACCTCCATACAGCTACACAACAGGCCTTTACTTCAATTGAATCATGGCTTATTGATGCACAAGTTATGCTTAACCCCCAAAAAACTAAACTTTTATTTTTCTCTACAAAATCACCTGACTTTGACTTCAAAATGCTTGCTAAAGGTGGCACTGTAATAGAACTTGTAAAAACAGCCAAACTACTAGGTATAACAATAGATAAACTCACATACGAACCACATATCCTAACTGCTATAAAGAAAACCCACTTCAAACTTGGCAAACTATATCGCCACAATCTCTACCTGGATAAATATACCAAAAAAACTAGCCACTACCTTACTCATCCCCTCCCTCCTATATGGTAGTGCCATTTTTACTAATCTGCACACAACCCTTAGTAATAAATTACAATCCTAATACAATAAACTAGCTAAATTCGCCTCTGAAAAAACACACTGTTCTCATCACTGCCATGCTATCGCCGAGCTAACATGGCTAGCGTTTTCTCACCATCTACAATGCACCCAACTAACCTTAGCCCACAAACTAATTTCTAAACCTAATAACTGCCCTGCCCTTAAATCAATCCTACAAGCATACATCCCCACAAGAACACTAAGATCTTCCTGTAATCCGATGCTAATTGTAACTAAACCCAACAAAAGAGCAGGACAATGTCTGTTCTCCCATACTAGCCAGACTATGGAATAACCTTCCATCTGAAATAACCCAAATTGACCACCTAAAACTTTTAAAGTAGCCCTAAAAGCACATTATCTAAACAATCCATCCTGCACCTGCCTCAGGAGCAAACCACCTTAAACAGTACTTTGCACCAAATACTAAGATGACAAAACTTTGCAAAACCCAGTCTTCTCATTAATCTACTGTTTTCCTACAATACAGGATACTATAATTCATACCTATGATAGTATGTGTTTCTTAGTCCATTCTTTTTCTATTAATGTAACTTTATAACCTATTGTAAGGATTTTTCTAGTTCAGTTTAATGTAAATCTCAAGAAATGTAAATTGTAATATGTTTTCTGCATGTTATACTTGTTATATTTTAAGCTGTATTTTAAACATTGTCTTTCTGTAATGTTTGTGGAGCTTTTCTCCCTGGGCCTCCACTGAAAATGGGTCTCTGACCCAGTCAACTTTCCTGGTTAACAAATGTTAATAAATAAATAAATACCTATGTGCCCCCCACTAATTGCCCCAACATGTTAAATTTACAGTCTTTCTAATGTACACCATTAAGGTATGGAGTTTTATTCTCAGTTTGCACCTAGAGTGGAACCTTTGGATAAGTGAAATTTACCAGGTTAACACAATAAAATTAGTGAATGAAGGGATTTATAAGTTAAAAAAAGTTGGTATCTGCCACAGTAGTGAATTATACAACTAATTTCTCTCTATTTCAGAATTCCCTTGTTCAGGTATTTGTTAATTCACACAATGGTAAAACTATCATTCGTAGACAAACACCATTAAAATAAGTGATTTCTTGTCTGTTATTTCCTGTCCTCAGTATCTGAGAAATGCAAATACATGAAAACAATGTATTACCTGTTCCTGAATTTGTGCCATTGCTTACTGAGCTTAGTAAGGGTTGTTAAGATGCATTGAGACTTGTACCTGACTATGTATCTCAGTCAGAGCCGACTCCTAGATGGACCCTATGGACAGTCCCCCATCCACCTACTTCATGCCTTGGGAATGTACTAGGAAACAGGAACTTGTATAACCCCTGAAAACACTTTTTTGACAAATACATCTGTTCCATTTAGTGAACACAGAACTTGTAGCACTCTATTTGCCCTAGGATCTACTGGCAGTTACAACAACAACACTCCATGGCCAGAAATTTACAGGATGTATTGGAATTAAAGCACCTTTGATATCTGACGTGTTGTTTTCCGAAAACAGTAAAGTTGGCCATGAAAAGGAGAGCTGCATCAGCCTTCCATTAGACAGACACGTGTGCATACACATTCACACACACACACACACACACACACACACACACACACACACACACACACACACACACACATGCAGATACACACACACACACACACACACACACACACACACACACACACACACACACACACACACACACACACACACACACACACACACACACACCCACATACAGATACACACACCCACATACAGATACACACACACATACACGCAGACATGCACACACAGATACACATACACATACACATGCACACAGATTTTAATTGTTTCTGTTCAGTATAAAATCATGAAATATCTTCTTTTAAAGGTAAATATATTTTATGTTACCAGTATCACTTTCTCTGATAGACACTGCAGTATAAACTCTGAATATTCTTTCTGATAATATTAGGAGTTATACTATATAACAATATTGTAGTATATACTGGAATGTGATTATGCTCTAAAGATGGAGAAAAAGGCAAAATTTAAAGCACTTTTCTTATTTGTGGAAGGTACTAGCAATGTATTTTAAGTGCCCTTTAATGCTGTTAGCTCTAGTCTCATACTAAAGCATAAATCACAAACAGAGCAAAGCACCTGTATCACACTTCATGCTGCCACACAATTTGCACTTCCACACATCAAAAGGGTGTGGCAGGGCAAATTACATTATGACTTTTAAAGCTGTTACAGGATCCGAGATACAGATTGCTTCTGGTCAGTGTCTATGAGTCAACACTATGTGTTAAAGCTTTCATACCTATAAAACACATTACGCTCCTACAATTTCTTCTTTTTTTTTTTTCATTTTCTCTCTTTAGCTCATAGTATATTGGAGCAGCTAAAGTCACATCGACTACAAAGATTTGTATGACAGCACTATATGTGTTACAGCTTTCAAAGCTGTAAAATAATTACCACTGTTACACTTTTTTCCTTCTCTCTGTAACTAGTAATACATGGAGCAGGTAAAGCTTCATGCACTACAAAAGCATTATGACTTGGTATCTCCTTTCATAACCAAGGAGCTATTTGTTCTTGAAATGGATGTCAAGATTCACCTCTCAAGCTTTTGCTTCACTCTGCTCTTGAAGTGAGTTTCTTGACGCCCATTTCTTCAACATATAAGAACTTGGTTATGATCAGAGACCCAATCAAAGTCCTTTTTATTAAACCATATTATTATCATCTCTATAATAATTTATTCTTAATTACCATCCTTTATTTTTCTTGGTCACAGGTTCGAAACTGCCGCCTGGTTGGCCTCCTTGATCTTGCACTGGAAAAAGACTACGTACGTGGGAAAGTTGCTGAGTACATGAACAAACTGATTGGCTATGGTGTTGCAGGATTCAGATTGGATGCTGCTAAACACATGTGGCCTGGTGATATACAGGCAATTGTTAATAAGCTAAATAATCTGAACACTCGTTGGTTTTCTGGTGGTGCCAAGCCTTTTATTTTCCAAGAGGTAAGACATAATATTCAGAGTACTGGTTAATGATTTACTTTTTTTTATTGTGATTTGGAATGTAGTAGCCATCGTATATTATGTAAAAGAACCGCAGGTGGATTCACTTTCAGGAAGATTATTTATTTTCTTTCTTACATACATGCATCTGATTTGCTTTTATAATTTTTTTTAGATTCTCTTGTGTCATATTTACTACAATGTACCTGTGTTACAGTGATCAAAATTTTATAGTTCATTCTGGGTATTTATATCAGTTTATTTTTATCTGAATGTAGCATTTAAGGGAGAATCCCTGTCTAGCCAAGACAGCCCTTCTATGTACACAGTCATCAAGATTACAATGATTAGAACTTGCCACTTTACCTTGGAACCATCTTCCTTCCACCCTCTTCACAAAGTTCAGACCCTACTAAGCTCTCTTCTTAAGGCTTCTGTATCTAAGAATAACATGTCCATCTTAAAACACTTTAACATCAGTCTAATAGTTCAGCATGAGAACTATGTTATTGGAGCCTTAGCGTGCTAAGCACTTACCCAAATGTTACATTAGCCATCCATTCCTAACCTAAAATCCAACAACCACTCCCTAATACATTTTCTAACTACAGACAAATGTGATAATATATCCCTTACTCATGTTCAGTCACCCTTCCTCTGAGTAGCATCTCATGATTAACCTTCAAAATAAGTTATCCTCTGGTCCTGTAACATCAGTGCATTACCCCTCAATTAAGAAATTCTGATATATAAAACATAAATACCTGCTGGATTACTTCTCAGGTAAGAGATTTTGATATATAAAAAAATAAATAAATGCTGGATTACCCCTCAATTAAGAAATTCTGCTATATAAAAAATAAATAAATGCTGAATTACCCCTCAGTTAAGAGATTCCAATATATAAAAAATAAATAAGTGCTGGATTACCCTTTAGTTAAGAGATTCCAATATATAAAAAAATAAATAATTGCTGGATTACCCATCGGTTAAGAAATTCTAAAATATAAAAATAAATAAGTGCTGGAGAGGATGATATTTTAGATTGCCAGAATTAGAAAGGATATAATGTGCATAAACAACAAAATATACTTTTCCCACTTCTACTTTTTCATGGTTTGACATGCTTAAGGAATATCTTGCGTGAAAAATCCCACAGAGTTACAGAAAAAGAAAACTTTCTGCAAAACTGGTGTGAAATATGGCTTAGTCATAATGCTCACCCTTTTTTGTATGTACACACATATACATATATTTGATTTGGGCTATGTGAAGTCTAATTTATATGAGAATGTTCTCCTTCTCTGATGCTCTCATGGAGCTCATGGAAGATATGGTGTAACAATGAGCTAGGAATGTAACAGCATATATGTTTCTGTGGGTATTATTATGTTTTAATTATCTGTATTCATGTTTCTGTTGCCTATTAGTTTTGTTGTTGGGCTCCTCTGAGTTTCCAAAGTGTTGCTGACTTTTGCTCCAGTATGGTATCTACAAATACAGTTCACTGAATACAAGAGCAGATGGTAAACCAGTTCAGTATTTTAGTATTACCCAGCCAACATGGGAAGGAGACTTCAGGGTTAACAGCAGAGCATTTCAAAAAGAAAAAAGCTAAAAAACTTTGTAACCCTCTACCCACAAAGCTTACATAGTCTAACTCAAGACAATACATGCAGAATTTAAAGTCAATGATGGCAGCATTGCCAGACTTAATGTCTGATTTTATTTTTTGTTATTATTGTTTCTAAATGTTTTCATGGACTTTATTAAATCATAAAAGATCTCAACATCTTTGTTCACAAATTCTGAACAAAGCCATTAATAACTGGAGACAAAGGGCCAAAATTAATGAAAGATACTGCTCTTACAAACTTAGATAATTGCAAGGATAACAGGTTTTGCCTTATACATTTTCTGAAGGATATGCAATCTAAAAATCAAATGACTGTCATTATTTAATTACTGCAATCTTTAATGATTTGTCAGAAAACCACAAATTTTATGAGGAAGAGATCTGAGGCAAAAATATGGATGTTTTGTGAAATTCTGGGCATCTGAGATGTCTAGATAACACAGTCTCTTACATGAGCAATAGAATTCAGAAGTAATATCCTACAAAGAGCAGAAGTTCAGCCTACATTTGCATTCACATAGCATTCTGTGATGTTAAGCAACACGTGAAGAAATACAGAAGGACTATTACAAATACTCTGGATTAGCAGTTGATGAAACGTAAGTGATTCTTAATTAGTGCAACCAGCAATAAGACAAGGTGCAAAACTTACTATGTACTAATACTAACCCATCATATTCATCCTCTGGAAATGATGGCACAGTAATTCACTTAATATGCACCCTTGGCATGTGTGAAATTTCAGTTGTTTACTGCAAAGCTGATGTAGAGTGACATGCAAGTGTTTAGAAAGGGTCTATATTATGTGATCGAATGGTCAAATAGTGGAACACATAATAGTCGACCCTTAATAATTGAACCGCTACAATATCGAACGGAAAATAAAAAAAAAGAAAAACCCACCCAAACAAACCATTTAAATGCTCTACGCAGGGGGGAAAGCCCCCCTGCAGGTCCCACTCTTCCGCTACTTAAATATACCATCTCCGAGATCGCACTACAGTGCAGACAACGGAAAACTTCCATTTCTGCACTGTACGGAGATCTCCATTGAACTGTACGACATTGTGGCGGTTCGATTATTACGGGTCGACTATTAAGTGTTTGACTATTTGACCATTCAATCACATAATATAGACCCATTTAGAAAGCAGCTTACCATTTTAAACTTTAGTATAATAACTATAAATACAGCAGTTTACACTTTGTTATTAATTAATGTCTGATTCAGGTGAAGGAGGAGGAGTCAAAGAAGACCATATGGAAGTTTCTGCTCTGATGTTTCTGGCTGTCTGACCAGCTAGGTGCCAAGTCATAGGATTTGTGTTTAACAAAATGTATGAAGTAACAGGACTGTTGGAAGAATTATGACAACCATATTATCTGACTTCTTTCATTATCTGTTTTTGTCAGTCACTGAAATGAACATGTAGTAATAATATGTAAAATGGTTTTAAGTTTTGAATAGTGCAATATTTTTCCTAACATTTTTTAAGGCAGAGCACTTGATTTGTAAGGAAAATGGCTGAAGATGTTTGGGGTGATGACTTGCAAAATAAGTTTATTTATTAAGTGCCTTTATGTAGTTATACAGACTGACTGAATAAATTATGATTAATATTTTAACAAATAAATTGACCTATCACATTCTTTGCTTGCTGCTAGCATGCCAATGCAAAATCTCTTGACTGTCTTTCAAACATGAAACAAGGTTTAGATGAATTTGACTATATGAGAGAACATTGTTTTCATCTCAGGTTAGAAAATGGAGCATCACAGCCATAAGCAAACATTTTATATAACTTTTTTTCAGGTTATTGATCTTGGAGGAGAACCTATCACTGTGAATGAGTATACTGGAATTGGGCGTGTCACAGAATTTAAATATGGCCAAAAGCTGGGTTATATTATCCGTCGCTGGAATGGAGAAAAGCTGTCATATCTGAAGTAAGAACATTTTACAAACATAAAAATAGTGAATGTAATTGTGTTACTTTTGAAATGAAAACCAAAAAATGTCATAACTGTTCACGTTTTCTTTTTAAGGAACTGGGGAGAAGGTTGGGGCTTTATGGCATCAGGGAAAGCTCTTGTTTTTGTTGATAACCATGACACTCAAAGAGGTCACGGTCCTGGTGGGGCTTCCGTTCTTACCTTCTGGGATTCAAGGTAGGTATCATGGCATTGCAATTTTTGGAACTTTTTTCTTTGAAACTCATTTTTGTCTAATACTGTTTTTTTTTTTTTTTGACAGGTTGTACAAAATTGCTATTGGATTTATGTTGGCACATCCTTATGGATTTGCAAGAGTGATGTCCAGTTACAACTGGCCAAGAGACATTCAAAATGGACAGGTAGGATTACATATTCATTGTAGATCCTCTGCGTTATTTATCAGGCTACTTATAAAACTGATAAAAAGTATTAATTTCTGATTGGCTAATACTTCCTCTAGCCATGTTTTACAGAAGCAAAACCTCCAAGTGGAGCTACTTACAAATCCCCAACTGTAGTAAAAATATATTTCACTTAGCTAGCAACCACAGAAGAAAAATAGATGTCAGTCATTTTCTTTATTTTACAGTGGAAAACAGTTCCCCTGTTACTTACCAGAACATTCATCAGTCTATTGTTATCTGAAAAACATATTTGTCTTGTATATTGTGCTTTGTTATAACTTCATATAATTAAAGAGTACACACATACTGTCATATAAAAGGACCTATTTTATCTACAAGTTGTCATAAAATTAAATACAACAAAATGTACAAATATAGAAAAAAACGGTCATATAAATAGTAAACAAAATAGATTGTGTTAGCATTATAAGACACTCTGATGTATAGTTTATTGTCTGATAGGTGCTACAGACACTTGGTAAAAGTGCTTTATGCCTTAATACATACCAGGGACATGCAGCTATCAAACAATAAGACACTCCTTATCATGCCTTATTTCTTACTTATAAAATTCACTTTGCAGAATAAAAAAAGAGTAAAATAACACTTGATGACACAATTATACTGGGAGCTGTCTAAATTGCATTGACTTAAAAAACAAATCTTCGAAAACCTAAATGGGTATTTAATTGATTCATAATATAGATACAACTTATTTGAAATTGGGACATTTTATAACAGGTCATAATTTACAGGGCTGTTTCTTATTTGGTCTCCTCAGCATCAAACAATATAATCTATTATTTTTATTTTTATTTAATTTTATATCAGACTAAGTTATTTTCTGTTATTTTTATTCATCCACTGCTGCTTTGGCCACTATTATTTTCACAGGATTATTTCTTCTTATCATGATTACTTTTCGCTGTTTTCATAATCAACGTTTCATTGCTTTGTAAGTTTTTTTATCAATCTCCACTATTCTCATATGAAGCATTTACCTTTCTTTCTCCAAATACTTTATTTATAACCTTACTCAGAAAACTTTCTTAGGGTTCCATTTGTTAGCATTTCTACACACTTTGCCTCACTCTCACATTTCCCACAATTCTTCCTTTCTCCATTCATTTACTCTTTCTTTACTTTGTATCAATGCACTGCCCTTTCCTAAGGGGGTCAACAATACTTTTTTGTTAAACTGTCCTTCCAGTTGGTCAGTTATCAACTTTAAAAACTAAATGAGAACTGAAAAACATAAGACATGAGTGCTGTCTTATCCAGTTAATTCACAATGCATAGTGCTTTCATTTTAATGAAGTGAAAAAATTGACAGCAGTTGATAATGGCAAGGGGTTTTATCAAGCATGTGGATAGCCATAAGCAATTGTCCAGTTTCAGAAAAAAGGGAGCTAAAATGGGATACTTTAAAGACATTCAGTGCTGTATTCCACTCACTCTGGAAAGTTGACACCATTTAATTAGATATGATCAAGCAGAAGAAGAATTATAAATTGAAGAACATCATAAAAGAGGAACCAGCTTTCACATTTTGAAATGGTAGGGGCATTTTCAGAAAGCATCTAGGACAGGACAGAGCTGCAGATTATGATCTCCCAGTGCCACAGAAAGGTGACATATGAGAGTGGAGATGTGAGGAAACAAAAACAGGTAGACAGTAAATCTGTTAGGAGGTGAAAGAGAGAAAATCCTCTTAAGAGGCAGCTATCGCTGTGATAGGAACAATGCACATGCTACTTGAGCTCTCAGCACAACAAAAGCATTATGTTTTAGAAGTAATACTTGGTACAGCAATGGTGCTGGCACTAAAAATATGAGCTCAGTGCATGCTTTAGGATTAGAGGATACATATGTTTGGCAACAACAAGAAAAGGTGCCATTTTAAAATATCCACATCCCAGAATAAGGAAAATGATTTAAATGTCAGGTTAATTGTTTCTTTGTCTCAGCAGCTCAATGAAACTATACTAAACCTGATATATTTCACATGGTGTTGACTTTTTTTGAAGCAATTATGACCATCAATAAAAGAGGCTATATATCTTTAGGCTGCATTCAAATTATATATTGCCATAAATTTATCTGGAAAATGTTAACTTAAGTACCATTTTTTCAAGCTGATTGAACAATACACTGCAAAATATTGATATTTTGTAGCTTATTGTATGTTTTACAGTATTTTATCATAGCTGTTCCCCACTTGTATACATGCAGTAAATACATACAGGGACTTACATTAGGTTCATGGGTAAGTACTAGGCTAGCTACCCTTGTAGACCAATTTAAGCTTAACCAATTTCTCTTAGTGAGAAGCAAACCTTGCACTGCTTTCCTGTGAAGTAAATTACTTAACTATTATGCCTAGCCCCAACCCTAGTTCTAAGATAATTGTATGCCATTATGTGTGATAGTACCAAACTTAGGTCTGACTGGTAACCAAATCATCAGTGTGCTTCAGTCTCATTATACCTAGAATTTATGCATGTATTTCTTTGACTGGGATCAGGACAAGTAAACTATTCTTACAATTCCTAAGCAGATATTTAAAATACATTGGGAAAGCAGATTGTTCTATTGTATTGCCTGTGTGATGTATGCTGTTCTTAAATGAATTTCCAAAAGAATAAAATTATGTGACCTTAGACATTTTGCAAAGATTAACAAAGAAAAAAAATGAAGGCTTTATGCAAAAGTGCATATCAGTAAAGATATCAATTAGTGTATTACTTCTTAAACTCAGCTGTCAAATATTTCAAAACTACTGAATGCACTTTTCTCAGAATCCAAATGAAAAAAGTACAATTTCATTATGGACTGTTTGTAGGCCATCATTCACTTTATAGCAATACATTTTAAACTAAAGTCACAATAGATAAACAGAACTGTAATGTAATAGAAGTTACAATTTTCCAACTATTTCTGATTTCTGTCATTTCTTATATCCAGGATAAGAATGACTGGGTTGGACCACCAGCCAACAGTGATGGATCAACCAAACCTGTTACAATTAATGCAGATTCAACATGTGGTAATGGCTGGGTCTGTGAGCACAGGTGGCGCCAAATAAGGTAAATATGTCTCATTTCTATATTTTCAGCATTAATGTATTGTACATACCTGCGTCTTAACCAGAATAATGGGTCTGGATACTTTCAGGAACATGGTGAAATTCCGTAACGTAGCTGATGGTCAGGCCTTTGCAAACTGGTGGGACAATGGAAGTAATCAGATTGCTTTTGGACGTGGAAACAAAGCATTTATTGTAATTAATCTGGATGATTGGTGAGTGTTTTATTTTTGTGTAAGAATGATTAAAATAAATCTTTGCTAAATTATTTCTTAAAAACGATTTTTTTTAAACATCAGCTGCTATACACACTCCACTAGTATCACCTTGTGTCTTATAATTCTAGACTGTCTGCAGCTTTGTAGATTCACATTGGCTGTATCTTTGAGATGGCCTTTGAATAGATGCTGATGCACTTTTGACTGACTGTAGATGCATTCACCGATTCAGTGATTGTTGTAGTATCAACTTGCTTTAAACCATATGTAATTGTATTATCGTCACTATCATCACACGGTATCACCAATGTTGGCATACAGATTAGCACATAGGTAGTCCAATAAGGACTCTCTTCAGCTGGTTCCCAATATCTATGAAATGTGGTTTAACCTCACTGCATAATATCTCTGAGATATGTCTTGATCCAGTTCAACAACTTTTGTCTCACTGATCAGCAGTGCATGTTTGTTTTTGTAGTCTCAGGTTAAC
>NC_056744.1:1354741530-1354761530 GCF_019279795.1 Protopterus annectens | reverse complement strand
TTTATAGGCCATTTTGGGCTAATTTCTATCTCTTTCATTTCCCTGCTGTAAAAACTGTGTTTGCATGGTTTTGCACGTCCGGGCAGCGCCGGTTAGCTAGGGCTAAATTATTCCCGGCTCCACCAAGTCTCCTCTTCAGGTTTTTGCTTGAAAGTAGTCTAACTCTCAACCTAAGCACTTAAAAAGCATCCTACAGTCCAGCACTTGCTCAGACCTAATAGCAAGCACTAATATACCCCGACACTTGATTGCCCAGCAGGGCAAGGCTCATTATTCACCCCTCACCAACCAAGCGACTAAGCAGCTCACTCTACTATTCAGGTATGACCAAAGGGCAATTTCAGGTATACTCTCCAGTCCAGCTGGTGAACCTGGGTATCCTAAGGCAATGTTACAACTGCCTCATGTACACAGACAACCCTCTCTTCCTACCAGAAAACATTAACATATGTGAGAGATGCAATTATACAACTAAATTGGAGGCTAAGCTCTCTCCACCCAAGACTGGAACAGGCAGTCATGAGGAGAAGGTTAACACTTGCACCACACCTCCAGCCTCACACAGACATATTAAACCAGCACTGGCGAAAAATACACATAAATACATGAAATCATACACGTAGGCTCTAAATAAAAACCTGCAAAAGCGTCAGAGACCTCCAAAGCAGACACCCAAAAAACTTCACCTCCCGTCACAAACCAGGCAACACATAAAACACAAAATCAGTGTGCCACATAATCACAGCCCTTAAGGCAAAATAACATACCTAATACACTAGTAATAGGTGACTCTATAGTCAGGCACACTGATGTTCTACTCACTAGGCTGAACAAGGAGAAGGTTACTGTTAGCTGCCAAATGGGAGCTAGAATCTGTCACATAACACAAGCACTCAGGTCACTCCAGAACAAGTACAAATATGACTCTGTCATTGTTCATGTTGGTGGGAATGACCTGAGACGTACCTCCCTGGATTACATGAAAAGAGACATGGAAGAGCTCGCTGATCATGTAGCCCAGGCGGGTATGACCCTGACCCTGAGTAGCATCCTGCCCTCACCAAGAATGATACCGTAGTATAAAGAAAAAATGATCAATTTCAACAATTGGCTAAGCTTCTGGTGTCATTTAAAGGGGATCCAGTGTCTGTCAGCCTGGGATGACATGCTCGACAAGACTTGTTGCTTCACAAGAGATGGATTGCACCTGTCACCCTTTGGCTTTCGAATACTAGCCAAGGCTCTTGCTACCCCCATAGTGCCTTTTTTAGGCAAGGCTCAAAAGTCAAACCCACCTCCGTAAACAGCACAAATAAAAAATTGAGGGTTATGCTACTCAACACCAGGAGTTTAAATTTCAAAATGCACGCGCTCGAAGCACTCCTCAGTATGGAGAACGTCGACATTTGTGCAGTAACTTAAACCTGGTTCAGGGCTCCACAAAGCACCCCAGCACTACCGGGCTACAACTCATACCACACATTTTGGCCACAGAACATGGACTGAAACACAAAAGGAGGGGGTGTATCCATATTCATCAAGGATACCTACACCTCCAGGTTAGTGGCGCAGCATGATACCTCTGAGATCATCCACGTGCAACTAACATTGGGCAAATCTGCAATGCAAATTGTGGCCTGCTACAGATCACCCTCCATGACTCAGGGCCACCACTCCACCTTTCTGAAGACACTGGAAAACATGAAGGTCCTACTGAACACCCTGATATTGGGCGATTTCAATTAACCTATCATTAACTGGGAAAAATACTCAAGTACAAACTCCCAGGTCCAGCGCTTCCTGGAATTTATCAACTGAAATGCCCTGGATCAGCTGGTAAACTCCCCTACCAGAGGTGAAAACATATTGGACCTGGTCATCACCAATATGGGTGACAGGTGCCTGGGGCTGCATCTTGCATGAACTACAGAACAAACTAACCCCCCACCTAAAGACACTGTTCAACCTCAGCCTCTCCACAGGCTATGTGCCCATAGAATGGTGCACAGCAACAGTTATTCCGCACCACAAAGGAGGGGCCACAACTGACCCTGGTAACTATCACGCCGTAAGCCTGTCTAGCCTGGTCTGCAAGGCTATGGAGTGCATCATCATGGAACTCATTAACAAAGACATTGGGAACCTCCAAACACTTGACCCAACCCTGTTTGGCTTTCTTAAGGGCAGATCATGCCTACTAAACCTGGTTGATTTCTTCGAGACAGTCACCAAGGCCATAGATGAGGGGAAGGTGGTTCACACAGCCTACCTCGCCAAGGCTTTTGACACCATTCCCCTCTAGGGAATTATAGAAAAACTCACCAGCCTGAACATAAACCCCTATGTCACGAGATGGGTTGCCAACTGGCTTACAGGCAGAACTCACACGGTAAGAATAGCAGGCTCCAGATCCGACACTAAACCATTCACAAGTGGTGTCCCACAAGGCTCAGTCCTGGGACCCCTACTGTTCGGCATATACTTCTCAGAAGTACAGGCAAACACAGGAGGTCTATGGCTAACCATGTTCACCGATGATTGCAAACTGGGAGCCATAATTGACTCTCCGGCTGACACGGACATTCTCCAAAAGGGCCTTACTGAGACAGACACCTGGTGTCAAAGTCATGGTCTCAAACTAAATGCCAAAAAATGCATAGTCATCTATTTGGGAAAAACAAAACAAGAAGACAAAATTGCCAGCACCAAATGCAGTGTAAAGCAACAAATAAGGCTAATAAGTTGAATACATAAATATTTATTTAAATATAATAAACAGCCCAGACCGGTTTCAGCCAACAGGCCTTCCTCAGTGGGAATGAAAGTAATAGCCAATTAGAAGTGACACACGCACACACACACACACACACACACACACACACACACACACATATATATATATATATATATATATATATATATATATATATATATATATATATATATATATATATATAGCATGAGTCATCCAATAGGATTCTTCCCAAAGTGATCTTCCCAACATTCAAATTGTTTCCTGTATGGAAAATAAAAAGAGAATATAAAAGTTATACAATAAATCAACCACATAGTTACTGTCCATTGTAATGAGTAAAATTAAAATAAACATATAATATGATCATTTAAACCAGGTGAAAACAAAGCACCCAGTTTAATGATCCAATACTTCTCTTTTTTAGTGAGAATTGAATGCCATCCTTGTTTATTGGATCTATCACCAAGAATTCTGTCTATAACGCTGAACTGGAATCTGGCTGAGTTGTGTTGTATACAATGTCTAAATAGGGCATTGGTCTCCCTCTTGGTTTGTATGTCGCTACGGTGCTCTGACATGAGTAATCGAAGTGGTCGTGATGTCTGTCCAACATAAAATGAACCACATGTACATGTTGCAAGGTACAGTACCCAATCACTGTTACAATTGCCAAAGAATTTCATGTCAAAAATCCTGTCAGTGTTTTTGCTGGTGAAGTGTTTCGATGTAAAAATATATGGACATGATGAACAGTGACCACATTGGTAGGTACCCCATAGTTTATCACCTGTCATGGTTAGTTGATGGTATATCGCTCCAGCCAAACTGAACCTTTTGAAATGTGAAAAAAATGACCCAAGTGTCCTCCCTCTCCTGTATCCATACTTACATGCATCACCAATCTAGAGTGTAAGCTCCTCATTGGCAGTAAGAATGTTCCAATGTTTGGACATAACATTCCTGATTAGGTTGATGTTGCGTCCAAATGTTGTGATAAACTGGATAGATTCATCCTGTTCAATCTGAGTCTTATCACGGTATCTAAGAAGGGAGGTTCTGGTAGACTTGATAGCAACTTGTTGGGCACCCTGGATGTCACCCCTAGCTCTAAATCTGTTGGCCAGATCATGTTGGGATTCGTCATAATCGTTTTCTGAGGAACAAATTCTACGAATCCGGAGGAACTGAGATTTGGGTATGTTTCGGATGATGTGGTTAGGATGCGTGCTGGTTGCATGTAGTAAGTTATTGTACTGGGGGTATTTACGAAATGTTTTACTTTGTAAAGTGTCATCTGGATTTATAGTTATGGTCACATCCAGAAAATTGATTTCATTTTTGTCATGAGTAGAAGTAAATTCAATACCCCATTTGTTCTGGTTGAGGTATAATACAAATTCTACCAAATATTCCTCATCAGAACGCAAAACCAACCAACAATCATCCAAATACCTACGCCAAATGTCAAGTTCCTCAAGATATAGGTTGTGTGCGGAGTCACAAATGAGATGCTCCTCAATGTATCCCATAAATAGGACTGCATATATGGGAGCAAAAGACGCTCCCATACCGGTGCCTTTGAGCTGCCAATAGCATTCTCCCTGAAAATAAAAAACGTTTTTGTTAAGAACATGTTCAGCCATGCAGACCAAATGTGTATTAAAGCCTCTGGGATGGAGTTGGGCTATGTCTAACCAAAACTTAAGGGCTTATAATCCAGCCCAGTGTGGTATGTTGGTGTATAGAGCCTTGACATTCAGGATGCAGAGTAGCTAGTCAGGTTCTAGTTGATTGTCACACTAATGTGTAAATATTGTGTGGTGTTCTGTATTCTGGCATGCATCAGGCTTAGTAGTGGTCTAACATACAATGTGAGGAACTCAGATAATGGTTCCGTCAGTGAACCCATCCCAGATACAACAGATCTTCCAGGAGGTTTGTTAAGGCATTTGTGTATCTTGGGTAGCAGGTATAATGTTTGTTTCTGTGGATCCTGGACCATCAGATGTGTCTTCACTGTGTTGGATATGATACCCTCAAGGACAGCCAGGTCCAAAAAATTGTCAATTTCCCACTTAAAATTAGGAGTGGGGTCAATAGGCATTTTCATGTAATACGAAGGGTTGGAAAGTTGTCCATTTCCCTCCCCCAGATAAAAATCCGTGTAGTTGATAACTACCGCCCAACCCTTATCAGCCTGTGTAATGACAATATTTTTATTATCCCTAAGCTGTTGCAATGCCTGTTGTTCAGTATTCATTAGGTTATATTTCAAGGGTGAGAAATGATCCATCTTGAAGTGTATATCCCTAAGTACAGCTTGTTGAAAAACAGCTACATTCCGGTTCATAGGTGGTACAAAGTTAGATTTGTGAAATTTGAATTCATTCGATCTTTGAGAATCAGACCTGTATCCAAAGAAAAGTTTGAGGTTAATCCTGCAGCAAAAATCATTAATGTCATTAACTATGTCAGATTCATTGACAAAAACCCCAGGAACAAAATTCAGACCTTTATTCAAAAGTTTCTTTTGATCCTCTGTTAAAACAGTTTGAGAAATATTCAAAATATTACCATCTATTGCCTCATAAGTGTTTGTATGAGACCCCCAATTGTGTCTGTCTTTGTACCTTCTATTATTTCTCCCACCCCTCCTCCTAACGTGTTTAAAGGGTGGGTCTGATTCTTGGATTTTGTGGGGACCGGGGATTCCCCAGTGTTAGTCCCTTCAGTGTCTGTAGTGGAGGAATCATCTGCTGATGTACTGCTGTACGTGTGAGACCCCTTCAATATGGATCTGGGTCTTTTTTTTAAATTCCTACCAGGCTTCTGTCCGATGTCCCGAAATCTAACATTTTTGGTGGTGTCAAAAGGTCATCCCCTTTGATAATCGGTTAGGTCTCTGTTGAATTTTTTAAATTTTTTTATCCTTAATCTGTTTTTCAAACACCAAAAGTTCTTTTGACAGCTTATTGAGGCATATAGAAAATTGTGAATGACCCTCATAAACTTTGACTTCCCCACACAGGTCACCCACTTCTTTAATATTAGTTTCAATAGTTCATTCATAGCATGAACTTAATATTTGAACAAAGTTCATGGATGCCTGTTGTTGGGCTAGATACAATTCATTGGTCAAAGTTTCATCTATTTTGCTTACTAGAGGTTGAGTTTTAATTCTCAAACCCCTGGGGGTTATTTACTTGTTCATATAGGCTTTAAAGAGCCTCAAATGCCATATATTTGATCTCAAAATTTTCATGCTTTTACTGAGTTTATGAAAAGCATTGTTGGAGCCGTCAACTGGATCTATTAGTTGTGGAGTACCATCCTCGTTTGGTATGCCAAAGACACCAATGTCATTTTTGTCGGCACAAAGCCCTTGAAGTATTGTTTCTAGATCCATGACAATAAGCTGTAGAGTAATTGGTCTATTCAGACCACAGAAAAATTTTAGATATTTGTAGAAGCAAATCAGAAAAATGGTATATGCTATAAGCTGTCAAAAGTACTGGGACAAAACCCCGTATATAGCCTGTCCAATAAACGAAACCGACTTATCAGAGGGGCAGTCCTAGTACCTGCCAAAGAATGATGCCAGTAAATCTGGTTTTATATATATAGTATTGACCATTATACAACTGTCCCCAATTAATATTCAAAAACGTGCATGCTGATTGGTCAGCGTGCACGTTGTAAATCAGAGTTATAGTAATGGAAAAAGGTCCAGTTGCCCGGACTTTTTCCATTACTATAACTCTTATTTCACACTGTTTCGTTATGATAAACAAGTTTAACATAGCGAGACAGCTTTAAAAAAAGCAACGGTTGCTTTTTTAAAGCTGTCTCGCTATGTTAAACTCCTTTAACATAGCGAGACAGTTTGTAAAAAGCAACGGAGATCTTGCTTTCTCTGTTGCTTTTTTCAAAACTGTCTCGCTATGTTAAATGGGTTTAACATACCGAGACAGCTTTAAAAAAAGCAACGGAGATTATCTGTTGCTTTTTTTAAAGCTGTCTCGCTATGTTAAACCCATTTAACATAGCAAAACAGTTTGTAAAAAGCAATGGAGATCTTGCTTTCTCCTTATAGTTTTACTGATCGGTATTACAATCCAGTTTCAAAAACCTGGTATTATTCAATCCTAATATAAGTGTGGTCAATGTAGCCTATAGAATTTTAGAACTGAATAGATGCCAAAGTATGGCAATAACCATCAACCTAGTGCAGGGTGATCAGTGTTATTTTAAAGGTGCAACCATTCATAGATCATCATCAAACATAAAGAAAGAAAAATATATATATTGTCCAATCTTATAAATAATATTGCAAGTTATCTCAGTGTTAGTCAATCAGGTTCTCATGGTTTCTATTATAATTCTGAAGTATCAAAACAATCTGTCATTTGGTGTCTAATTTGACCATTCTCTTAGACACACCATGGCAATATATATGTGTATAGGTCCATCAAAATAGTATAAACACGCCGCTTAAAAATACATGAAAATGATGGTTCTTGTATGTTACATACCTGTAGAAACTATTAAATACAGTTATAAAATTCTACCTTTATATCAAGCCAACAATTGGAATAATGGTTCTTATATATTAATTAGCTATAGAGGCTGTTAAATGCAGATGTAACATTCTATATCTGTATGGAGATAACATTATACCTGCTACCCAAGATACACAAATGCCTTAACAAACCTCCTGGAAGACCTATTGTATCTGAGATGGATTCACTGACGGAACCATTATCTGAGTTCCTCACATTGTATCTTAGACCACTACTAAGCCTGATTCGTGCCAGAATACAGGACACCACACAATATTTACACATTATTGTGACAATCAACTAGAACCTGACTGGCTACTCTGCACCCTGGATGTCAAGGCTCTATACACCAACATACCACATTGGGCTGGATTGGAAGCCCTTAGGTTTTGGTTAGATAGAGCCCAACTCTATCCCATAGGCTTTAATACACTTTTGGTCTGCGTGGCTGAACATGTTCTTAACAAAAATGTTTTCTATTTTCAGGGAGAATGCCATTGGCAGCTCAAAGACACCGCTATGGGAGCGTCTTTTGCTCCCATATATGCAGTCCTATTTATGGGATACATTGAGGAACATCTCATTTATGACTCTGCACACAACCTATATCTTGAGGAACTTGACATTTGGCATAGGTATTTGGAAGATTGTTGGTTGGCTTGATGTTCTGATGAGGAATATTTGGCAGAATTTGTATTATACCTCAACCAGAACAAATGGGGTATTGAATTTACTTCTACTCATGACAAAAATGAAATCAACTTTCTGGATGTGACCATAACTATAAATCCAGATGACACTTTACAAAGTAAAACATTTCATAAATACCCCCAATGCAACAACTTACTACATGCAACCAGCATGCATCCTAACCACATCATCTGAAACATACCCAAATCGCAGTTCCTCTGGATTCATAAAATTTGTTCCTCAGAAAACGATTATGAAGAATCCCAACAGGATCTGGCCAACAGATTTAGCGCTAGGGGTTACAAGGAGCCTGACATCCAGGGTGCCCAACAAGTTGCTATTAATTCTACCAGAACCTCCCTTCTTAGATACAGTGATAAGACTCAGATTGAACAGGATGAATCTATCCGGTTTATCACAACATTTGGATGCAACATCAACCTAATCAGGAATATTATGTCCAAACATTGGAACATTCTTACTGCCAATGAGGAGCTTACACTCTAGATTGGTGATGCATGTAAGTATGGATACAGGAGATGGAGGACACTTGGGTCATCTTTTTCACATTTTAAAAGGGTCAGTTTGGCTGGAGCGATACACCATCAACTAACCATGACAAGTGATAAACTATGGGGTACCTACCAGTGTGGTCACTGTTCATCATGTCCATATATTTTTACATTGAAACACTTCACCAGCAAAAACACTGACAGGATTTTTGACATGAAATTCTTTGGCAATTCTAACAGTGACTGGGTGGTGTACCTTGCAACATGTACATGTGGTTCATTTATGTTGGACAGACATCATGACCACTTTGATTATACATGTTGGAGCACTGTAGCGACATACAAACCAAGAGGGAGACCAATGCCCTATTTAGACATTGTATACAACACAACTCAGCCAGATTCCAGTTCAGCATTATAGACAGAATTCTTGGTGATAGATCCAATAAACAAGGATGGCATTCAATTCTCACTAAAAAGAGAAATATTGGATCATTAAACTGGGTGCTTTGATTTCACCTGGTTTAAATGATCATTTATAACAATATTATATATTTATTTTAATTTTACTCATTACAATGGACAGTAACAATGTGGTTGATTTATTGTATAACTTTTATATTCTCTTTTTATTTTCCATATAGGAAACAATTTGAATGTTGGGAAGATCACTTTGGGAAGAATCCTATTGGATGACTCATGCTATATATATATATATATATATATATATATATATATATATATATATATATATATATATATGTATATATATATATATATATATATATATATATATATATATATATATATATATATATATATATATATATATATGTGTGTGTGTGTGTGTGTGTGTGTGTGTCACTTCTAATTGGCTAATACTTTCATTCCCACTGAGGAAAGCCTGTTGGCTGAAACTGGTCTGGGTTGTTTATTATATTTAAATAAATACTTATGTATTCAACTTATTAGCCTTATTTGTTGCTTTACACTGCATTTGGTGCTGGCAGTTTTGTCTACTTATACTGTTTCCTGCCTTGCACCTGGGTCCTACTTGCAGAGAGTTTCTTTTTGACCTGGAAAAACAAAACACCCATGAATTACCACATAGGTGGCAGCCCCCTTAATACAGAAGAGATAATAAGAGATCTGGGGACCCAGGTAGATAGTAATCTCTCCTTTGACAATCATATTGCCAAAGTAGTTAGGAAATCCTTCTATGTAGCCCATCTAATTACTAAAGGGTTCACATCTTGAAATAAAGAGGTTATAGTGCCCCTCTACTTGTTACTCATCAGGCCCATCATAGAGTACAATGCCCCATTTGGGATGTACCTCACAAGACACTTCCAACAGCTGGAAAGACCACAAAAGTACCTCACCCAAAGGATTACTGGCCTCAAACATATGTCCTATGCAGCCCGACTGGAAAAACTCTGGCTGAACTCAGTGGCATATTGCTTACTCAGAGGTGATCTCTGCCTGACTTACAAAGCCATGTCCAACTCAGAATTGATGGACATACTCCACCTAAAGAAATCCAAATCACTGTGAGCCACTCACTCTAGTGAGCTAAACTTTGCCACAACAATAAATAGAACATGCTGGCAAGATAGATTCCTGTCACAGAGACTCCCCATGCTTTGGAACAAAATTCCTAACTACAATAGGCAGAGCCCCCTACTAACACTCTTCAAGAGAAACCTTGACGAGTGGATGGGTAACAGAAAATACACCCCTGGGATCACTTCATTGGCTCTTCTTGACAGAGGCTCAGTTAATTAATCAATGGGGTGGCGAAAGCAGACACACTCTGGCTAGACTTATAAATGCCCTCGGGCAGATAGCCTAGTACCTACCTATGAACCTATGAACCTATTTATCTCCTAGATCAGCAAGCTTTTTATTCTGACACAGAGATCAAGCTCATTTCCTTTTCAGAGAAGCCACAGTTATGTAGGTTGTACCCGTGATCATGTTCTTTAGATCACTACCCATAGCTCATGCATTAGGAGCAGTATGGAGACCTAAACTGATGTGTAAACTGAGAGCTTTATCAGTGTACTCAGCTGCTACTTTATCACTATAGATCTGTTCAGGACATGCAAGGCTGTGACAGCACTCCATTTAAATTAACTATGTCATTCTACCCCTTTTCACAACTGTTTAACAAGTTACCCAGGGACTGTAGCTTTTCTACTCAGGGCAGCTGTTTCCCCAAACCTAAAGTCAACATGGCTGTCTTTTTCCATCAGACTGCCATAACTTCAGATTTAGAGGTGCTGTCACAAGTGTGTGTTAGAAGTCAGGGTCAGATGGTGCAAAAGGACATCATATGCAGACAACAGAGATCTCTACCTACAGTTTCCAAACTGGGTACCCTGCAGAACTTGGTCACATTTTGATATCCCATGAATAAGAATCATGAACAGGAATGATGACAAGATGCACCCTGGTAGGACATTACAGCCACATAGAGTGAATTCAGATTAATCCAGGAGTGTGAAGATGACTGAAACTGTGTTCATGCAGACAATGGTTCCCCATACTCCATACACCTGCAGTAGACAATCCAAGGCATAACTGAATGTGCAACACCTCCAAATGTTATTATATAACTGAAGATAGCAGAAGAGCTGCTCCTCTTCCTGAGACCTGGAGGGAACCTGCACTGCTCCTGTAGAATGCTAGATATGACTGCTGGTTGTTGCCTTCTATCCAACATTCTGGCATTGGCTTTTCTACACAGATTGATAAGTGTGATCTCCCTCTGTATTTAGAACATACCTTCTGGGCTCACATTTTAATTTCCTAGCCTCATGCACTGAAGTTACCAAAGCACCAGTAATTGCTGGTCATTAATCTTTAGCCAGGAATGGTCTGTTACCTAAAACACTTATGAGAGGCGTTGTGCTCAAACATGGTACTATTTATGGAGAATTCTTAACTAGCATGACAAGTCCAATAACAGTGCTTCATTCAGGCTCTAACCAGGCAAGCCATTCCTCCCAATCATGCCCCTCTAGGTATCGCTACTATTCCTCACATTAGAGTGGAATTTTCCAACTAAAACCTATAGCCTTATTATGCTAAATTATGTAGTTTCCAAGAAGTTCAAATGTTCCACATCACCATTAGATGCATATGCACAGCCATAGTAGACAACTGGGCTTTCTGTGGCTTGTCATGACATTGAGGTGACCCTCTGGTTTGCCTACACATGCTTCAGCTGTTCAGCACCCAGCTGGGGTACTTTGATCATCCCTCCCTCAATCAGGGCCAGAGAGACCACCCTGATCAAAAAGTCTGGTTCCAGAAACAACATTCTATGTAAGGGTAAGGCAACGTATATGTAGCTCATACTTCTCAACTTGCTGCTCAAGTTCTGGCTTGTTTCTTGCAGAGAAGTGATGTCAGATACCCCAATAGCTAGTTTCCACTCTCATAGTATACTCCCTTATAATATGCCCCACTTTTGCCACATGACTGCCAAGTCAATGTTTGTTTATAACACCAACTACTGACCTGCTTACCCTACAACTTATTTATTTGAACTTCCTTTTAGAGAATCCCTTTTTATTCACTCTTTTTTTGTTCATCTGACCCACTGTTACTAGCAGGTCCACCACTCAGGCTGACTGTTCCATGCAATCTGACGTGTCTTGGGCATCTTTTGTTTTCAGTGGCCTTGCTTTTCTTTTTATTCTCACTGTCTCCCACTCCAGTATTATTTGGTTATTCTAATCTTGTGCCATCTTGTGACTGGAGCACTTCTCACAGAATACCTTTTTGACCTCTGTCAGGTACAACACCACTTTTAATCACACTTCTCCCTGAATTTAGATGGCTACTATCACATTATTTCCCCTCTTTCTCCTTTTGATTTATACCCCCACTTCTTGTCTTGGGTAACTTCCACGTTGCAGTGCACCTTCCTTTTTAGATTCTCATTATTTATTGCTCCACCTCTCCTGCCACATCACTCCTACCTTCTGATTATTAAACCCACCACCATCTCTGGTTTTATAATCCCATTGTTTTTTTTTTCTTTCACCTTTTTTCATTTCTACTTTTCCCCATCCTTCGTCATTTTCAATAATCTTGCAACCCTGGACTTCTCAATAAACAGATTGGTTTCATTAATATTATTTTATCTTATCAGTTGAAGTACATTCAGTCCTACGTTCTTCACCCTTTATTCTCTGGTCTACAACTGATAGCTTTGCTGTGACTCCCCTGCAGGTCAAGCCTGTTATTTCTCAGATAGGATATTTAATGCACTATACAGCTTTCATGTTCTTCTGCTTGTTTCCTATTCTGATGAAGTAGTTGTAGAAACACCTGGAAGAAACCCCCACCCCACCTTTTGGTTTTCTAGGTTGGTCCAACAATGGCTGGATGAGTTTCTTTTTCTTAATGTTCTACAGCTTTCTTCTCATTGTGAATTCAGTTCCTGTAACCCCATTGGACAACCTTTCACCCAATTGACATCTCTTTTCCAACTAACTGACCTGGATGATCTCTAACTATACATCTCTGAGTGCCGATTGCATTCCATTATCCCACTGGTTAGTTTTACTCCTTTTGGAAGCACCCCAATTAGGAAACTGTTTTAAAATGAATGGATGCATTACCAAGATTAGCCCCTCTGTTCTCTTACCTCATGTAATTTGCTATTAGCTCTGTGCATTACTGAGAATTGTTTCTGAGGTTTCTAACATATTTAAAGAAGGCTTTGTGATTATCCTTCACCTGGGTGGCTTTTTTACCTCATATCTGACTTTTGTTGATTTGATCAGGTTCCAGATTTCCTTGCTAAGTTTAGCAAAACTGTTCTTGGCATCATGAGATCACTTATCATTATGACCTTAATTTTACATGCAATTAGTTTTTTTTTCTTGTACAACTGAGCCTGTTTATATTTGGGCCCCACTATATGATTTATTTTTAAATTTGGTGTAGTATTTACTCCAGAGAGGGACAGCTGAGTCTGTGCAACTACTCCATGTGCATGTGGTACATGCAATTTGGAATTTCATGACAAAGAGCATTAATAAGCCATATAAGGATGGTCATCTTGTAGTTCTAGAATACATGAATACTGCAATGTAAGGCCAGAATATTTTACCATTGCAGATTTTAAGCATCAGATGCTGGAAAAGTAGATTACCTACTTCCACTACATGACTGATATCTGAAAATAAGTATTAAGTAAAGTAAACATTAGACAGAAACCTAAAGAGACAAAAATATTATTATGATAGAACCTGCAGCAGGCTACCAGTTCTGTGGGTTGGCATTCGAGTAACAGTACAAAATCCATGGCACATTTTACAAACAAAAGATGAAGTAGCTGGTCAAGAAGCTGGTTGGAATAAGGAAAGCGGTATGTGAAATCACTGACATTTGTGTATGACAGTATATTAAGTCAAATAACCAGAACTGTCACAAGAAAAAAGAGATTGTGAGTACTGTGATAGTCAAGGGTAGCACATAAAGGCTCCTTAAGTACAGGAAGAGTTATTCTGAAAGGTAAACAGAAGGCCAGGGAGAATAGCCCTATCAGATATTTCTGGTTTGAAAGCTATTTAACAAATCAGACAGGTACGTTGCAGTGAGAATGTTAACCATGACTGTAAAGATTAAAATGTTCCAGCTACTGGAATCTGTTTTAACTGTGTGAAAAATGGTTTGATTCCTTCAACATCCATGTGCCTACTATATGAGTCTGAGCAAGTCAATTAATCAGACAGTGCTCCCAGGCTGAGTCTGACAAAAGTTAATCTGCATCAGTGATCTACCCCATTGAACACATTAGCCAAATGACATTTCATTTCACAATAAGTGAGCACTTGCATTCAAACAAAAGTGGAGTTCTTTCAGCAAACAGATCAGCATAAAGAAATAAAATGTTCACAGAGAGCTGTGTAGCTTAATTTAAGCAATATGTTTGCAAAAGCATTTCCAATCAGCAGCACCAATGATATCCAGTGGAAGTCAACAATCCGAGGTTGCCAGATATTATCCAATCAGCATTGTGAGTAGGTAAGCTAAAGACTTAAAAGGGGAAGGAGTCTGAAGGACTAGTTTTGTTTGCTTATGTTTTTCTGCCAAGTCCGTCAGAAGTCCATCATGACTGGATCCTCTTGTGTGAGGTGTGAGGAGGAGTATGGAATGAAGTGTGAGAAGGATGCAGGCTGGGGTTTGTGCCTGCAAGTCTGCTTTGCCAGAAATGAAATTAGCACACAAAAACTAGAAGACTCAATTATCATTGATTTTATTACAGTCTGGAAAAGTAAATGACACCAGGATCCAAGGTCTAAAGTGTAATATTTTGTTTGGAAAACTACGCTGAAAACGAACATATAGTGTAATCAATAGATTACTAAATAAAAATGTAGTCAGAGACTTAAGTACTTGGGTTAACAATACCCTTTCCTTTGATCATCATGTGGCAACTATAGTCAGAAAACATTTCTACTTAGCACAACCAATAGCCAATATTAGTACGTATTAGGTCAATTATAGAGTATGATGCCCCCCTCACACACACTTTGAACTTATCTCACTCAACATGTCAAACAGCAAGAGAAGCCTTACAGGTTCTCAGCTAAGACAATGTCAGGGCTAATGATGCTGAACTACCAAAGTGCAGGGAGTGGCTTACAAGTTGTGCAGGCTAGTGGGAATCCAGATGTCAAAGCAAATAATAAGGGTTTATGGGTGGCAAAGTTTGCAGATGAGTGTAAGACTAAATGCCAAGAAATGTATAATTGTATCCTTCAACAAGCATCACTTCCTTTGCAACTATCACATTAACAACATCACTCCTTGAAGATGATCCTTTAGTCAGGGATCTTGGAACCTATTTAGACAATGAACTGTCCTTTGTTCACCTTATATCCACTATTGTAAGGAATTCCTTTTTCATCAAACAGCTTACATTTAAATATTCACCATCCAGGTCAAAGGAAGCAATCATTCCACTGCACTTGGCTCTCATTTGTCCAGTCATTGAGAATAATGGCCCTGTCAGTATCTATCAATTCAAACATATTTATTTATTTTATTTACTTATTTGACATTTGTTTACTGGGAAAGTCCGACTGGGTACGAGCCCATTTTCAGCAGAGCTCGAGGAGAAGAGCTTCACTGTACAATTTAAAAAGAAATACAAATCAAAGACTGCAAACTAGGAGCCATAATCGAAACTCCTAATGATGTGGACAAACTACAAAAGGGCCTCACTGAGACAGATACCTGGTGTCAAAGCCATGGCCTGAAGCTCAATGCCAAAAAGTGTATTGTCTTCCCCTTTGGTAAAACTCTGTACCCATGAACTATCACATAGTTGGTAGTCTACTTAACTCCGAAAATGTGATAAGATACCTTGGGACACAGGTGGACAGTAGTCTCTCCTTTGATAATCACATTGCCACAGTGGTCAGGAAATCCTTCTACGTGGCTCATCTCATCACAAAAGGATTCTCATCCAGAAAAAAAGAGGTCATTGTTCCCCTCTACTCATCACTCATTAGACCCATTATAGAATACAACGCCCCTTTTGGTATGTACTTCACAAGACATCTACAGCAACTGGAAAGACCACAGAAATACCTCACAAAGAGGATTACTGGCCTCAAACAGATGCACTATGCAGACCATCTCAAAAAACTACAGCTTTACTCCATCGCATATCGCCTACTCAGGGATGATCTCTGCCTAACATACAAAGCTATGTCAGACCCAGAGCTGTTGGAAAATGCTCCACTTAAAGAAATCCCAATCCATCTGAGCTACACACTCTAGGGACCTAAACCTTGTCACCACAATAAACAGAACATGCTGGAGGAATAGATTCCTGTCCCAGTGACTTCCCATACTCTGGAAAAGACTACCTATCTATGTCAAACAGAGCTCCTCATTAGCATTCTTCAAGAAAAATCTTAATGATTAAATGGGAATGGGAAATTCACCCCAGGGATCACTTCTGTGGCTCTGCTCGACAGGGGCACAGGAAAATAATTTTCTTGGGTGGCGAAAGCCAGGGTAAATTTTTTGGCTAGGCTTGTATGGGCCCTAGGACCGATAGCCTAGTACCTACCTATGAACCTATAATATTGGTTACAAAGACTAAGACAATCACACAGGAGTACAATTTGTGGATACAATAAAAGAAGAAAATAATCAAATATAAAGCAAGCAATAAATCTGAACATACATTATATAGAAGATAAAAGAGAGTTCCTAATATGTATGTTACATAACAATGCATGAAAAATATATTACAGAAAAAGTAATAAGTCATAAAACTATATACACCTTCTGCCAGGAGACTTAGGTAGTAGATTTCAGTCATAATTTCTGGGATAGATAAAGGTTAGTGTAAGACTAGAGATAAGGAACATTAGAAGGTTAAGGAATTATAGAAAGGTTAGGCTAGAAAGTAGGAAATTCAGGAAGGATAGTAGGATAGATCAATAAAAAGTCTATTAAGACTGGGGAGAAAGGAATGGAAAAGAGTACTGAGATACACCATCCATTCAATAATTGGAGCATGGGCAGATCCAATTATTGGTTAGATATTCCTTCAACCTAGCATTGAAGGGATAGTAGTGGGGTATAAGTCTGACTGATTCTGGAATGTTATTCCATGATTTGGCAACACAGTTAGAGTACAGACTAACACCGTTAGATCTTTGAGGTTTGTAAGTATATAATTATGAGAAGAGTGCAGGTCACGAGATGGAATATAGTGTTGAAGTAGTGATGATGTAGGTTGTGAAAATAAAGAGTTGTCCAGTATTTTGTGTGTTAGTGCTAGTTGATTAAAGGTGAGAAGATGGGGTAGTTTGATCCAGTTTAGAGACTTGAGAGCAGAGCAATGGTGAGAGTAGGGGGCTTGCCCTGTGGCAAATGTAGTTATTTTATTATAACATTGGCTAAGTTTTGCTTTGAGGGATGAGTGAAGATTGGTTAGAATAGGTGAAGCATATAGAAGGGAGGGTAAGAGATTGGTGGTGGCAAGGGTTACTTTTCCAGAGTTGGAGATTCATTTCTTAGACCTACATCATGTCCAATTTTTGATTATTTTTTTATGCTGTTGCTGATATGCAGGTCATACTTAAGATTGTTGTCGATAGTTACACCTAACAGTTTTGTGTGTGAAATCACATCGATTTAAGTATTGTTCAGCGAAGTAATAACAGAGTTAGAATTATCTGGAGAAAATTGTTTTGATAAAAATAGTAGAAGTTTTTTTGGGGGGGTTAAGTATTAGATGAGCCAAAACTCAATGGACCGGAATGCTTTTTTAGTTAAGCTCTGTAGATGAGAAAGGTTCCTGGCAAAGCAGATTGATGTAGGGTCATCAGCAGATTGAATTAAGGTGGCTTGTTTGGTGCCAGCATTAAGATGGTTAATAAACATGTTGAAGAGTAGAAGACCTAGTATTCAGCCTTGGGGTACCCCAGTACTGAATGGATAGTAAGGAGACAAGTTAGAGTTCCATTTGACAGATTATCTGTTAGAGAGATAGCTATTGAGCCATTGTAAGAATGTTTCATTTAAGCCCAGAAGGGTAAGAGTTTGTGGTGGGAGACATTATCAAAGGCTTAGGATACATCTAAGAACAAGGACTATACAAAGATTCCTGAATCATGAGCTTTGTTGACAGCATCAGTAAAGGACAGTAGAGCAGTGATAGTGCTGTGTGCTAGTCTGAATCCATGCTGGGTCGAAGAGAGAAGATTATTGTCAAGTAGGCACTGAAGACATTGTTTATGGATACATTTTTCTAGTTTTGGTAGTGGTGAAAGAATAGCAACTGGCCAAATTCTGAAATTTTTGTGGAGGTGCCACCTGTGTGGAGGAGAAGGATGAAGGATTTTTTCTACAGGGAGGGGACATAAGCTTCTTTGATAGATCTGTTAATGATTATGGAGACTGGGTAGGCAATTGAGTCAGCAGCCATTTTTAGGAATTCATTAGAAAGATTGCCTGCAGAGGAGGAACATGGCTTGAGCTTACACAAAAGGGATTTGATGAAGGAAGTGGAAACTGGTTGAAGGGAAATTGTGGAGTGACAGGTAATAGAAAGCTAAGAGAAGGTAGAAGGTGATGGAGGGAATTTGTTAGTGATGGAAGCTATGCTACTGATGAAGTAAGACTTAAACTGAGATGCTATGTCAGGGGAGGTACTATCACAGGAGGGTTGGGGGAGGACTTACATTCTGGGTTTAGGATTTTCTGACAGAGTTCCAGAATGTTTTTGGACTGGATTTGATCTTGTGGCTTTGCATATAATTGTTTTTTTATCTGTTTCTTTACAAGGTTACACAGTACTTTGAAATTCTGTAAATTATGATGAGTCTTATGTTTTAGTTAAGTTGTCCAAGCCTTGTCTCTTTTTTGCATGAGTGATCTGGTATAGACAGAAAGCCAAGGAATATAGTTAGTCTTGACTCTTTTCCTTCTGGTGGGAGCTAAACTGTCTAAGGTGTTTAGGAATGTAGAATTAAATTGTTCAACTGCATCATTCAGTGATAAGTACATAAGGAAGGACCAGTTAATGGAGTTTAATATATTTGTAGAGGCCTGCTGGTCACCGTTGGCTAGGTTTCTTACTGTCTTGTAGGTATGTTGTCTGCATGAATGAGAGATAAGTCTAGTTGTGCAGATGGAGTGGTGATCATTGATAGAGGATGGAAGTGTTTTGGATATAAAGAAATTGCTAGGATGGGAGACCAAAATGCAATCAATAATCTAGCCATTTTGGTTTGCGGAACTGGTAAAGGTTGGGTGAGTAATTAGTTGAGAAAATCCAAATAGGTTTATGCTATTTGTGGGGAATGGTAAGTTCAGTTTCTGGCAGTCAGTGATGACATCACCTAGTATTACTGTTTCCAGAGAGATATTTTTTGACACTCTTGATAGGATACTTTCCACAGTTGATAAGTTTTTACCAGGGGGTATGTATAAAGCTATAATGCAGAGACTTTTATTGTTGTTTAATTTAAGGTAGGTGTTCAATAGTTCAGCTTTATCAAAGAAGGGTATGGATAGGTTGTGAGGGGTTAAGGAGATAGAATCAGGATATGTTACTGCAACACTACCTCTTCTTATTTTAAGTCAATCAGCTCTGAATGTATTAAAGCCAGGAGGAAGTATTTTTGTATATTTTATGTGTAGTTTAAGCCAGGTTTCAGTGATGACTAGTATGTCAGGAGACTATGCAATTATCCAAACATGCAACTCAGAGATTTTGTTGGACATGGTATCTGTGTTTACTGACATAAATGTAAGCATATTTTGTGAACCTGGAATATGGGTTGATGATGGAAATTGAGTGATGTTGGGACCAGGGTTAGGGTGGATGTCACCACATAGCTGGAAGAATTTCAAGTTTGTATAGTAAAGCTAAGATTTAACTTTGGTTAAATTGTCAGTAATTGTAATGTTAAACAGGTCTAGCTGTGTCTGAAA